>NW_018404373.1:1420831-1470522 GCF_002113885.1 Mizuhopecten yessoensis
AATCAATACAAGTTTCAGACGTCCTGTAACAGTACCAACAAATCAGTGGGTTCCACTGCTATAGTGATGCTGATTAATCAATACAAGTTTCAGACGTCCTGTAACAGTACAAGACCATAGTGTCTTCCCTATGGCACGATATGTTTCCGACAAACCAGCACTACGTCGTCAGTCTATCATTACAATCAAAATGAAGTGCAACACAGCACACGTAAACATGTCGCCTAAGTTTTAACGTACACATTTTCAACTAAAATCATATGGATGGCTGAGAAATGTCCACCGAATATATACTACATTTGTATGTGTTGTCAATAATATGTGTGCGCCTTCTTTCACCAGTACGTACAACATCACCAGTATTATCGAAAACAATACCAGACTCCCATACCAGTCTGTCACTATAATCAATACACGCGTTTCTAAAAACGTGGTCACTAGGCAGGGTAGTTACAGTCAAATGGAAATAGGTGCTAAGAGAAGTGCTACTTGCGCTAACCCTGAAATGTTAGTAGTCCGTCTTTTCGTATTGCAGAGTTATCTGCTCTTGTGAGCAGGTATTGATTTTTACATAATTAGTTTGTGTGAGAAAATTACAACGTTTTCTCAAAAAGTTATGACGTTACTCTCACAAATAAATGACGTAACAATCAATACCTGCTCACAAGAGCAGATAACTCTGCAATACGAAAAGACGGAATAGAGAAATGAAAAAATCTTCCTCTGTCAGTTTAACACCCGTTGGTGTTCTGTTGTCGAGAATTCATAACATTAACCAATGCTCGTTGTTTCGTAACAAAATTAGTGTTATCATAAATAGTTCACACCAGAAATGGGGATAAATGTTAGAAAAATGAAACGGAATAGTACAAGCTCACCACACCTGCAGCTGCTAGTTACATCATACATGATGTAGCTGCTAGTGACGTCATACAAGATGTAGCTGCTAGTGACGTCATACAAGATGTGACAATGATAACATACCACAGTTAGCTGTTTCTCCTTCGTCAGTTCCGTCCTCACAATCGCTGTTTCCGTCACATAGAAACGATGGCGGTATGCATTTCTTCTTATCACACAGGAATTGGCTTTCTGGACATCTCACTGTTACTGGGCCTGAACGAAAAACAACAACAGCTTACCAAAGTTTACAACATGCCATGCCTGAACGAAAATCAACAGCTTACCAAAATTTACAAAATGCCATATTGCTTGTCCATCACCCTGGCTACCTAAAATAAGTATCAACATATAGTGAAGCGTCATAGATGACGACAGTGCAGATTCTTATTAATAGGAGTGACCTGGTCCTTGTTCAGCACACGAAGAATTTACTTGTAGAAAACAGCAAAAAGTGGCAATAATATATGATAATACAAGGAAATATCAGATACAATTTTTCTTCAACACCCTCCACTGGGATGACAAATCTATTTGATAACAGGTTTTGAGTTAACTTAAAAAGAAATAAGCAACTGAAATATTAATATTGCTAGGTCTGCTTATTAATTAAGAAAAATACTGTAATTAAAAACAATCTTTACATACGTGAAATAAATAGTGTTTGTATCGCCATCGTTCAAAGGACAAAGAGTTTGTATGCATATATATTTTTAAACAAATCTCTGACTAAATTTGGTCAATAGGAAGTAACGCTGAGAAGAGCCGATAAGAAGATATCTAATATACATATGTTTTAATATATATAATATTTTACACGTAGCTTATTCAAATTTCACAAGGCTTGGAATACCAATCTCATATTGTCGGAAACGTTATCAATTTAATCAATTATTCATCCGTAGTCCGAAATATTCTGATAATTCCCTCGGACTAGAATATTCAGATTTTTTTCGTTTTTCCCACTTGGTGATCTTACTTTTAACTTCCTGTTACACAAAACCACCAGAAAGGGGAACGCTTAAACCTTTTCATAACCGACATCATCTACACGGAATCTGGCGATGATATTTCTTTAGGCATAATTTAATACAAGGTTAGGAATATTGGGCAGTTTTTGTTGTAGGATACAATGTGCTATCGCCAAACTCCACGTTTACGCTTAACTCCAACTTCTAAATTCGACTTCTTATCTCGAGCGTGAGACGTACCTTTTCTCATGAAAGATTTTATACGTAAAGTCGAGCGCTCGAGATAATTAATAAAGAACAGGAGTTTGTGCATGTCCTAAACGTAGCACCGTAAAAATGTTATGTGCTTGGGCGAGAACTACTCACAGTTTCGCTCGTCAGAACTGTCCGGACAATCGGGGATTTCATCACACTTGAACTGGGCACCAATACATGTTCCATCTGCACACGTGAACTGGTCCGCTGAACAACCTGTTGATGAGTACAAACGTGACAGAATTCCAAATAGTAACTTCTTGGTAGTTGTTTGTAAAATACCTCAATAGTCTTAACTTATAACAGTACATGTTAACCTTAGAGTAACTGTAAGTTTCAAAATAAACTGTCTGAAAGAAGGACGTTTTTTAATTAATAAATTCTTGAAGGATTGAATCTTGCTTTGGTCGATTTCATGGTGTGATGAATTCAGTTGGTCATGAAAACAAATTTTATGAACTGCGTAGCGTTTAGATATCAATTGTTTTGACGCGTCCTCGCGGAAAAATAATGTCTATACGCGGTGCGCAGGCTCAGCTGCGAGTCTCCGGCAGCCATCATTTTACTAGCTCGAAGTGGAGAGCCGCAAATCGTGGTTCAACATCTTCTGGAATGTGAAGCTGCAGTAATTGAATGTCGAATTAGACAGGAAACAAGACGTGGCTTGAAAGGACGAATCAATTTGATATGGCAGTGGACTGTTCGACTGCATTTCATATATGACGTGGCCACATGAATGTTATTCACGTTGACTGATAAAAGGCAAAATGGGTAGCTGGAGGGAGAATTTCTAGGGCAGTGCATGACTTGTCACTACCGCTAACAACCGTGAGCTGATGATATTTTGTTGAATTTCTTGTGTAGCTTCAATAGAAATGTAAAATCTCATACAAAAAAGTATTTTCTTTGTTTTCAAATGTCAATAGTTATCTCCCTTCGCAAAATTTGAAAATATGTATTCATACGCACAGGCATGTTAATCTGATCAAATTCATCGGCAAATGAAACAGGTTACATTTGGTAGTTGAACTGAGTCGAACTTGAGTAGAAATTGAAATATGAAGTGTTATAAAACTCCGATATATAGAAACAAAATACAGGGACATGTCTCATTCAAACGGCGGTCGTACGGTAACACATGCATGTCCCTGTGTAAAAGGGTTCGGATAATGTTAAAATCTCCTCACATATAAAACGCAGGTGAGCAGAAAATATATAATCACTGACAAAGGAGCACGATACTAAGATGCCCCCATACCCTATATAATACATATATATACGGACAATGGGGGCACGTGCCAACGGTGTCATGGTTAAAATAGGATAATTATTTGGAGTAGCCTCCCCTTACCTGGGCGAGGTGTGGTGGGTGCTGGGGTGACAGGTTGAGGTGGTATAACTATTATTGTTTTATTAAGCTCGTCTATCTGTTTCTTTATTCCTATAAGGTCGATTTCTAAAACTTCCACTCGGTTACAACAGCGAGTCATATTCGTTATAAGCGTCTGGAAAATAAAGACGAAATTATATTACAACAATTTAATATGATAGGAAGTACAAATTTTCAAGTGGAAATCAATATTATATCAAAGTTGTATTATGTCTAAATTATATGAATAGGAGTTCAAGTTATCCCCTTATCTTGGCACATTAAAGTAACCATAAAAAGGCGTTCAGTAATTTAAGAAAATATCGTTCATGCTCATTTACATCTGTTGTTTTCATTATGGATTAAGTAAACTTTTTCATATATTTCTTAATCAATGATTTACCTGTATGGTTCTTTCAAGTTCTTTTATCCTCTCTGAAATATAAAATCGTTGAAGAATTATATTTGAAGCAGCTCTCTAAATAATATGTAAACACTTACAACTTAAAATCATAAATCAAGCGTATAGAAATTTGGAAGAGTAAATACGTACCCATATCTACGTTTGTTCCATCCCTTCCGTTCTGCCCGTCTCTTCCATCCGATCCATCTTGGCCATTTATCCCATCAACGCCGTCCCGTCCTGGTTCTCCAGAAAAGCCGGGTCTTCCATCATTTCCGGGGGGTCCTGGAGGTCCGAATGGTCCTGGAGGTCCGGCGGGTCCAACGGGTCCCGCTTCTCCTTTTTCTCCTTGTAACCCTGCTGCACCAATGGGTCCCCTAGCCCCATCTAATCCCGAGGCCCCGGGTAAACCCATTTCACCTGCAGGTCCTCTTTCACCTGCATCTCCCTTTCGGCCGGTGCGACCTGATTGATAAATGATTCAGTTAAAGGCTCAAAAAAGAGTTTCATGACTTTGCATGTTATCATGCAAAATAGCTAACAAAATAAGTTACTACACAAGGACACACCCAACTTACCATCAAGTCCTCTCTCCCCCGTCAGTCCTATTCCGCCATTAAGCCCGTCCCGCCCAGGACTACCCCTGGCTCCCCTCTCTCCCTTCTGTCCAGCTGGACCCTGGGGACCAACATCACCGGGTTCTCCTTTTACGGGCTAAAGTTAAAAAAATACCAATTAATTTTAAAGTTTTATTTCTGTGCTTAATCTTTAAAATAGCAGCTATTTCCATACAGCAAGAAACGTAATCGTACATTATGCAAATCCAGTAATAATGGCTAATATTTTAAATAATTTGAGAAATGTGAATACTTAATAATCGCGTTGGCTCTGTTGCCAGTTAATAAACAAAATGTACCACTACTCACAATTCCACTACTTCCACCGCCAGATCCGGGAAGTCCCGGGGGTCCCGGGGGTCCCCGTGGTCCTTGTACTCCGGGGAGTCCCGTTTCTCCAGTAGGACCGGGCTCCCCGTCTTGGCCGTCCCGTCCTCTTGGACCGACCTCGCCTCTCCGTCCTATTAAACCATTGGCCCCAGGGAGACCGTCAGCTCCACTTAAACCTGGAACGCCTAACAACCAGAACAGAACGAGTTATATTAGACAACCATCATAAAAATGATGCATTCTGCTTGGGCCTTGGGTTCGAACAAAATTCTAATCGAAACTGTAATTAAATCTTATGGTATGGAAGAACTTCATTCATTTTTAAAATCACAAAACGCTTTCTTGAGTTTTATGTTGATAAAGTCTGAAAAGATGGAGGCTTAGGTAAAAATTAATATTAAGAAGAGCTATTTGGACTGATTATCTCACCTGGGTCACCTTTCCTTCCTGAACGTCCAGCAGGTCCTGGTGGTCCCTGTATCCCGTCGGCCCCTTTTGGTCCACGTTGCCCGGCACGACCATCTCGCCCCTGAGGTCCGGTTCTGCCTGGTAATCCCGGCTCTCCGCGCTCTCCCTTAGTACCATTTCCTGTTATAACTGTCGTCTGTATGTGTCGAAAGAAATTACAAAACTCATGTAGTAGATTTGAAATTGAATTCAAAATTGCACACGAACGATGAGTTATCAGTATCTTTTCTTTTAAGTTTAAGTGTATTTGTCAATTTGGTCTTAAATACAGGTCTACAAAAGCCAGTCATGCTGGCCAACTTCAAAGGTTGGTAATTATTTGTGCATGGTGAATCATAGAAAACCAACGTAGGCATGGACAGTTTTAATATAATGTGTTGGAACGCGGGACGTATCATGTCTGGTGCCCCGTATCTAATCGAGTGTCTACAAAGGCGTGATATCTACTTGTGTGGAATATCGGAACACTGGTTCAGAGAGCACAATACATGTACTTCATTCTTTGACTATTTTGTCAAAGTTGATTACAGTGTTATAGCTAAGCCGGATTTTGAAGCTGATCAATTCAGATAAAGATGTAATATTAGAGGTAGTGTAGCACTCCCTTTTAAAAATACTCTACATGAGATTGAAGCAATAGATATAGATAACCCTAGAATTGTGGCTGCGGAAATCACTCTCTCCAATGATGATACGTTTTTTGTTTCTCTGTTTACATGCCAGCGTCGTCCAGATCCTTAGAAATCTTAGTAGATTGTTTGGACTGTCTGTATGACATTTTTCAGAAATATTTGCAATTGCATGGCATTGTCACCAGATAACCTATACTTAAAGCTGTGTCGTTGATTAGACTTTAAATGACATCCACCACGAGACACAATTCTCAGCCAATCATCACTCGACAATACGCTGTTCCAGTTATTAAACAAATTTGTGCAGACTGTCGATAACGCGGAAATTTTAAATTTTAAATATAATTTGTAAGTTAAAAAAAGTGAAAGGCGGAGAAAACGTAAGTATAAGCATTAAACTGTTTTTGTATGGCATTCATGGCCTATTTGAATGACACATCTTTGCCATCAAACAAATCATAAGGCCCTGGCGCATTCAAATAGATCATAAATGCCATACAAAAACAGTCCAATGCTCAAATATATACAGAATCCGGATTAGAAAGGGTTAAGTAATGGCAGGGTGTTATATTACACTGTTAAACTGACCGTACTTGTTGATCGCCGTTCTAAGGTTGTTATATGACACTGTTAAACTTACCGTACTTGTTGATCGCCGTTCTAAGGTTGTTATATGACACTGTTAAACTTACCGTACTTGTTGATCGCCGTTCTAAGGTAGTTATATGACACTGTTAAACTTACCGTACTTGTTGATCGCCGTTCTAAGGTAGTTAAATGACACTGTTAAACTTACCGTACTTGTTGATCGCCGTTCTAAGGTAGTTAAATGACACTGTTAAACTTACCGTACTTGTTGATCGCCGTTCTAAGGTAGTTAAACTTACCGTACTTGTTGATCGCCGTTCTAAGGTAGTTAAACTTACCGTACTTGTTGATCGCCGTTCTAAGGTTGTTACTCTCTCAGTTAAATTGTGAAATTGTTGACAGTCAAAACATTCTGAAAATAGTGAGACAAACATTATATAGATACATAAATGTATATGTACCTTCACTGTTAGGTTCCAGAGCCGGAGGAATTTGAGATGGAATCAACAACACATAAACAGTAGGACTACTTACATGTAAGACAAGTTAACAATCTTATTTGTTACACCTCAAGTGAATTTCTAGCTATTTGATTGGTCGGGAGCAAATTAAACAAAAATCTCTGTCACCCTTCGAAAATACATTGGTTTTAAGGGGCGCGGGTGATATTGCCATGAGACAGTAAAAAATATCACATGCGCGAAAAATGTGCGTTCACCGCTTTGTTTCCCCACCGTGATGGTCACAAGAACGTTTGACGGCAACTGCCAATTTTATCAAGCGCCGGTGCGATAGCGATTGTAAACAGCAGACTATAAACAAACAAGATGTCATTATCGAGGTTTGCTGCCGTTTCTGAGTTACAAAGACTCGCCGAGGGTGACAATGGGTTTTCTCGGGTTGATAATATTCACTGTCACCTGCTAATGAATGTCATATTTATATAGTAAATAGGTAGTTTGTAATAGATTCAGAACAGTTGCTGTAAAGAGTTAACATTATATACGTATTTATTTATTTATTTTGTTGAGTTTGTGAAGCCAGCAGCATTGAAGGATAAGACGTATTATTGATCAACTATGTACTTTTGTTGAGATGAATATGTGATTATATAGACCCAAGAAAGTGAGAATAACCGAGAAAACGTCGAGGTCAATATCAGTTCGTCTCTATCAATATCATTCTCTTAGGTCCATGTAACCATATATATACCGAAGTAAAAGTGGTTTTTTTATATATATATGTTATTAAGTAATGTTTTAATTGTAAAAAAATGGAATGTATGAAAATTTTCAGGAGAAAATTAAATTTGAAATGACGTCAAAAAGTGAATTCACCTGTTGTTTCTAAAAAAGGTAACGCCAAGTCAATATTCACAAATCACCGAAGATGACCTCCACATGATTATGATCTAACCAATGAGGCTTTAGAGGGAAGGTGTGTCGTGTTATACAGTATAGCGTTGATGCATTGTGTATTGATATGTGTATCTTATACATATACTTACTGCTATCACATTTAGGGCCCTCCCATCCTGGACAACATACTTTTTTGGTGAAAGGTTGAAGTTTGGTAAACCATCTATGATTCTGTCTGAAAACGTGAGTAAATTTGGGGTTTATTACGGTAAAGACGGCAAAATCACGAACTAAAATCATCAACTAAAATAAAACGTTAAACACAGCGCTAATGACGCATTCACATATTTGGAACAAATTGAACCAAGCATTAATCATTTAGATATTGGAGCATGGCTATATCATAGATATATCATAAAACAAAGTGCCAATAATTTAGACAACGATGCAGTCATATTTAAGATATCGTTAATCACTGGTGCATGTCAAATCATAATGGGTGAATTTCAATTTTCATATAAATACATGTATATATATTGCTTGTTATTTGGTTAAAGTATTATTTGTTTTTATACATTTATTTCATGTAAATTAAAGGTCATACTAAGAAGATAAATTGTTAGTATATTTTATTTCAGAGTTATTCCCCTTCCTACACTGTTCTGGTGAGAGTTTTAACATTAGATTGCAGTTTTGTTCCAGCGAAAAATGATGTGAATGCCTATTAATACAAAAGTAGAGGTTAATAAAAGTAAAAAGGTCTATTCTAGCGAGAGTGAAAGTGGATAATGGCGAGAAGGGCTATTCCAGCGCGAGTGGAATTGGATTATGGTGAGAAGGTCGATCTATTCTAGCAAGAGTGAAAAGTGATTATGGCAAGGATGGATGGTTAGAAGGTCTAATCTGGCAAGAGTGGAAGTGGATGAAGGCGTGAAAGTCAATTCTAGCAAAAGTTGATGTGGATAATGGCGTGAAAGTCTATTCTAGCGAGGGCGGAAGTGAATAATGACTAGATGGTCTAGCAAGACTGGAAGTGGATAATGGCGGGAAAGTCTATTCTAGCGAGAGTGGAAATGGATTTTGGCGAGAAAGTCTTTTCAAGCGAGAGTGGAAATAAATTTTGGCGAAAAAGTCTATTCTAGCGGGGGCGGAAGTGGATAATGGAAAGAAAGTCTATTTTAGCGAGAGTGGAAGTGGATTATGGCGGAAAAGAATATTCTAGCATGAGCGGAAATGGATAATGGCGAGAAGGTTGATTCTGGCGAAAGCGGAATGGATTACGATAAGAGAGTATGTTTTGTGAGAAAAACTGTCTTCGCGAGAGTGGAACTGGTGATAGCGAGCATTTATAAATACAGACAGCCATGTAAGAGAGACTACGTAATTATCTTAAGCTGACGACTTTAATACTTCATTGTCAGTGAAGTCCCTCCTTTTATAAGCATTTATAAGCCTTAAAGATGTTTTACAATTATTTTCAATAAGCTGTTTTAACAGAAGAGAACAAACGAATTTGTGTTAGTAAATTAATTAATTAAAAATCTATGAAAGCATGCTAAGAAAACATTTTCATTCATACTGGTGTTCATATTAGGAAAGAAACATGCAAAAATGAAAATAGTGAATAAAGAATCATATTGACCAATGCATTTGCCTAATTATGACGTGAAAAAAATAATACACTATCAATAATAAAAAAATATACTCAGCAGATTGTGTTATATCAAAATAAATGTTTGGTCAATAGGATCACATCTTAACAAATGAAAATCAAAATGAGAGAAAAAATGGAAGACTTCTAAATAATGTAATTCTAAATAAGGAAAAAAGAACCATTATGAAAGACTTTCAAAAACAAAAAGTGAACTAAGGCAGAACTATTTCTATACATCCTGCTAACGAGCTAAGGCTGAACTATTTCTATACATCCTGCTAACGAGCTAAGGCTGATCTTAGGAGTAACGTCATACTTACGGGTCCCAGCACCACTTGCTTTTATATTCTGTGAAAGTATTAGTACACTCCCTGAAATAAAGCATGCCATATCTTAGGTATACGTCATCATCTTCATCGTCAGCAGTTGAAACAGACACCTGTTGTTTGTAACATTGTTCGTGAAAAAGACCGTACCCAAAGTATTTTAGTTAAATATCTGTTTAAATACACAGAATCGGGAGTGTATGACCATCCAGTGGTCAAATCGTAAGATTAAGAAATCAAAACTTCCTCTTGATCATTAGCTAACGACCTTTACTCTTATTTAAGTAGTTTTTAATGACAAATCTTGGATAAAGCTAAAAATGCAACAACTAGGTGTCTGTTATGTAAATCATCCAGTTATATAAATTCATTATTGGTGCTCAGCAAACAGCAATACATAATGTAGACAGGTGCCTGTGAGTGAACGGTAATACATAATGTAGACAGGTGCCTGTGAGTGAACGGTAATACATAATATAGACAGGTGCCTGTGGTGATACAAAACAGTGTTACATCTTCATTCCAAAGCGCACTACATTCCTCCATTTCACGTCGTTCTTTCAATAAATCTGACACATTGCATACTGTTTTCTTCAAGACGTGCTTAAAATTAAATATTAGTAAGTCTAAATTCTTCTTTCAATTTGTCATTTTCTCTTCAACATAAAAACCATGTATGAAAAGAGACGTCGAGTACATGGAATTAAGTGAACTTATAAACTTACAACCCGGCAAAGATCTGTAGTACATCATACAATATATATTGTGGACCAGAATGGGTTATGATACTTTATTACATGTATACATTTATATTTCATAACAAAGGGAACGGGGCTCTAGTTTCACAATCGTTCCTATAAGATTTCTTTTTATCATTGGAAACCATTGATGAAATCAGGGAATTAGATAAACTATCTAAGTTCGTGATAAGATTAAGGATTTGTTTCTTCTTAACCCAACAATGGTCTCCATTGGTTGTTGGGGTGGGGGTGAGGGATAGTGAGTAGACGTTTGCGTAACTTGGGTCTGTTATGTTACAAACGGGCGATAACAGATACCAGTGAGGCCTTCCAACACGATTCCTTTCCGGATCAGAGCAATCGGTCTGACCATCAGTGCGCTATACCGACACGTTGGCCTCTGTGACGTCTAGCGAGTCAGTGCTTTGGCCTTTGTTACGTCTGGCAAGTCAGGGCTCCGTCCTATGTTTACGCGTTACACGAGCTTACACTATCAATGCAAACAATGCTGTATTTCTCGTTCTACCGTAATCGTGTTGGTTGATAGTATGGCGTAGCCAAGCGATTTCATAGTGATCAAGATGGGTTCGTGTTAGTCTGAAGTTCAAACAAGGAAGCTTACCTGATAGGTGAAGGTGTACTGTATAATGTTGAGAATGTGCCAGTCCATCGGAGTCCGTAATGATAACATAAATAAACCGGGTTACGTTGTAAGTAATAAAGTGACCCAAAGGTTATATCAACTCTTCTTAATTAAAATATACGAAACATTTTTATAACAATTTATAGAGGCAGATCGTGTGGCGTTGATGGTGATTGAGAGTAAATTGAGTAGACCCAATACTCAATTCCGTCAAATAATAGACTTTTCAGAAATAAACAGCCAATAAGCCAACATTTTAAGACAACAACAAAAAGTGAAAATTTGATACCCATCGTCAAAACTGGCATTTTCCGACAATTATGGTGTAAGAAAGCATGGGGTTAGTCAAGAGGAACTATCGACCTTCAGCGATTCTTCAACTGCATATTATTCTCTTGACAAATTTACAGATATACAGAGAAAACAAGTTCACAACAGTCTGCGAGTTCCAATATCCTGTTTACATGTACATGCAATATTCTAGTGATAAACCCCCCAATGAAAGTTTAAGAAGAGCACAATACTAAAGGGGATCATCAGCACAATAAGAAACAAACAGAGTAAGTTTACAGAAGGATGAAGTAAAGGTTTGGCTTGGTTTGGTTGTTTTTTTTTGCCGTCCTTGCAACAGGTCATTTAAGGACGTGCCTCCACGT
The DNA here is from genome assembly GCF_002113885.1 of Mizuhopecten yessoensis. NCBI lineage: Eukaryota > Metazoa > Mollusca > Bivalvia > Pectinida > Pectinidae > Mizuhopecten > Mizuhopecten yessoensis. Next base: position 1,432,742 of record NW_018404373.1, read on the forward strand.
GTGTTGTGTATGTGTGTATGTGTGTATGTATGCTGGAGGCAAGGTATGTTGGTGTTATTGCCTCCTTGTGATAGCGCGGATCTGATGCCGACTTTAAAGTGCTATCTAACTGAAATACCATGCCGAAGGCACCCAGCACAGCATTCCGCTCGGTTACATTATACTGACAATGGGTGAACCAAATGTTGCCATAACCCTAAATGCTGAACGTTAAGGAGAGAATAACAACTTCAATTTTTAAGGACTTTGGTATGTCCCGGCCTGAGAACAGAACCCATTGCCTTCCTCACCTGGGCGAACACTAAACATTAAAGCCCAAAGTGAGATGTTGCCAAACAAGGCTTTAGGAAATGAAAGATTGTTAGAATTAGAAAGAAATATAAAGATCCCAAATGTTGGAATGGGTACAGGAGAATTATTTTGGTCGCTTTTTTGTCCCAAAGTAAAGGTCACAAAACAAATCCTCAATTCTGCAGGGTGTTCCCGCATTAGCTGCATCTTACGATACATGCAGTTGGTATCAGCAAGTGTATTCTTTTCTCATTCCCCGAACTGCAGGGGTGCTTCCACTGTGTAAAAGGTTCAGCAAGCCTATCATCCAGCCCGTAGACACGTTACAGAGACGGACAGTTCAGCCTATCATCCAACCCGTAGACACGTTGCAGAGACGGACAGTTCAGCCTATCATCCAATACGTAGACACGTTACAGAGACGGACAGTTCAGCCTATCATCCAACCCGTAGACACGTTACAGAGACGGACAGTTCAGCCTATCATCCAATACGTAGACACGTTACAGAGACGGACAGTTCAGCCTATCATTGAAACTTCACTACGAATTGTACGTTGGCTTCATTTCATAGATGTTTCGGTCAAAAAAATATATTTTTTAAATACCCTCGATGGAGTCGACAACATCATCAATTATATGTTAAGGGCATCTTAAAATAGTCCAGGAAACAAAACGCCGGTGGAGCATCCGAGTGGAGGAATTTTCATTATTTTAAAGAATTTCCATAAAACCGACATCTGTCAAGATATTGACAGAAAAACACTACAGGAATCCTTGCCTTATCACACGAATAATTATATAAGTGCTCAAGACTGATGAGGCTGTGGTTTTTGTCGATATAATTCACAGGAACATCGTCTGTTGTCGGAACTCTTCACCAGGAGGAGGAATAGAGCAACGGCTATTGATAGAAGTGACCCGGATGACTCAACATTTCCATGTGTACAGTTTAAGTATTTTAACTGTATAACAAATAATTGAAAATGTCCAGTTTGTCCTGATAAATCTCGTTTTTTACGTACACTATATTGATAAACATATTAGCAAACGTTTCTTGTGTCTTTGCCTGTTCTTAAAATAGAAAAACCATCATGACTACGTACTGAAATAACAAAGTACAGATTTGCCACGTCGTAAATGGTATAAAAACGCAAAGATATTCACACAAAAAACAAAACGCTACCCGAGTGACATCTTTACCCGACGTCAGTACAATGTGTTCTGGTGGAAAACTGTGCTGGGTACGTTATCCATGGTATTTCAATGAGGTAGCTTATGACCTTAGTTGTAAATAGGCCGCTAACCCAAATAAACAAAACAAACAAAAAACTCACGAAACAACTATTTTCGTTTCTCTTTTATAACTATTGCACAACACATATTTTACCCGTTTCGAAATCTGCATGCTTTTGATCTCTGAAGACAATCCACGGTTCTGTCCACAGCCTATTGTGTGGCCGAGCTGACGGTTCTGTCCACAGCCTTTTGTGTGGCCGAGCTGACAGTTTTGTCCACAAACTATTGTGTGGCCGAGCTGACGGTTCTGTCCACAGCCTTAAGTGGAGCCTAGCTTATTGATTTGAAATTCATCCATTCTGCTTACTTTTGATAATCAGATTTCGAAGTTATTAGGTAAAAAAAACACCATAATTATAATTTAGTTCGGTATTTAAGAAAGTGGGGAAAATATCAGTTCCTACACACTCCGTTTTAATGAACTTTTACCAAAAAATATCAGGTTTAGGTAAAATTGTGAAGTTGCAGTCGACGAGTGTTCAACAACCCAATCTAATCTAATTATATAATAAAAATTATTTGCTGACAGAGTAGCTCTAACGGTGAGGAAGCTATATCGGTGTCTCATGAGACTAGATAGCGGCTGTCTCTGGCCCATTTGTCAGGGGGCGTAACATTGGGGATGAACCGGGCCCCCCGATAACGATCTAACACGTCCCGTCTCGTGATCGACACAAATATTAAACTATGGAATCACGCAAGGATACGCTTTCTACACATACAACCATTGTAATTATTCGTACACGACAAAGACTTGTTCTGGACGGTCATCAGGCAACTTGCAACGTTTGTCATTAAAAATAAGGCATGTCAACTTAACCGCATTCAGAATAACAAAATGTCAAAGTTCCCATTGGGATGTTTTTGAAACTTTTTATCATGAAGCTATTTCATAAATTCCTTAGAAATGCCAATACTTTTTGTGCTAACTGCATATTTGTGTATAGAAACAATAAGATATAACGACCGACTTTAAAGCTAGTTTGATAACTCTGAAGAGTCATGTGAGGGGTCCATATAACCACATATTCACCAAAATAAAAGTCCTTAATTGTTATTTTAGAATATAAAAATGTTTTAATTATCAAACAAGATATGGCTAATTAATATTGTTCGGAGAAAAGAACTGAAATGACGTCATAAAGAGATTATTAACCTGATGTCTCTAAAAATAGAACACCGATTCAATATTATACAATTATGGAGTTCAGGTGAGGTCTATCCCTGATTTACGGACCTGGTCTTAACAATATTCACAAAATAGCATACACACAAATTTAATTTCAGATTCAATTCATGTGATATTTGATTTCAAGTAAACATATACATTATGATGTAGTTTAAAAATGAAACATTAGAAAGCGTATTCCTGGAATGACTGTAGCCAATATCAAACAATTTATGAGAAAATTTGTAGTCAGCTTAAAAGTACAAATCCAATGTTCATAGTCATACGATGAACTTCTCAATACAGGAATGAACACACTTTCCCGCTATTATATACAACTATCGCTAGATTTTATTTAGAATATGCAAACACGGTATTGTACCCATTCAAGCTAAGCATAATAATATATTGGAACGGGTCCAGAGAATGGCAAACAAGCAAATACCGAAATTTAGGAATCCGTAATTTTCGGACAGCTTTGTCATAAGAGATGGGATAAAAGGTGGAAAAGACAAGATTTAGGGAGACATCAAGTCGAGGATAGGGACGACGTGTGGCTAAGGTTAAAGCCACACATTACATCTGTTAATTTGTACCTGCCGAGTGACCTAGTTACGAGGTACCTGTTACGACTGATACCTGACACTTACCCAAACCAAATCGTCCGAACAGAATTCCTTATATTTATAAACGCCATTACACACCCTTCTTAATGTATGCAATCCTATAAATATTCACTAACAATACGTTTATTGTCATATTTAACAGTATGTCTCTAGTTATAAATATATTGCTATTTTTGTAGAATTATGAAAGAATACAAGCTGAGACGAAAATACTTTCTATCCTATAAGTATACGTTTGAATAAAATTACGCTAAACGGTTAACAAGTTTTACACCTCTGTTTTGTTACAAATGTACCTATGTAATATACATGCACCTTGTCCTGTTTTATCGCTTGTTACTTCTTTTTATAAACAGTACACCTAGACCTGTTTTGTCGGGTTTTTTCTCTCTCAAAAAGAATAACACCTTTTTTTCTCTCTCTCAAAAAGCAGTACACCTAGGCTTGTTTTGTCGGGTTTTTCTCTCTCTCAAAAAGCAGTACATCTGGGCCTGTTTTGTCGCCTGCTTTCCGAAACAGTTCACCTAGACCTGTTTTGTCGGTTTTTTCACTCTCAAAAAGAATAACACCTTTTTTCTCTCTCTCTCGAAAAGCAGTACACCTAGGCTTGTTTTGTCGGTTTTTTTTTTCTCTCTCAAAAAGCAGTACATCTGGGCCTGTTTTGTCGCCTGCTTTCCGAAACAGTTCACCTAGACCTGTTTTGTCGGGTTTTTTTCTCTCTCAAAAAGCAGTACATCTGGGCCTGTTTTGTCGCCTGCTTTCCGAAACAGTTCACCTAGACCTGTTTTGTCGGGTTTTTTTCTCTCTCAAAAAGCAGTACATCTGGGCCTGTTTTGTCGCCTGCTTTCCGAAACAGTTCACCTAGACCTGTTTTGTCGGGTTTTTTTCTCTCTCAAAAAGCAGTACATCTGGGCCTGTTTTGTCGCCTGCTTTCCGAAACAGTTCACCTAGACCTGTTTTGTCGGGGTTTTTTCTCTCTCAAAAAGCAGTACACCTAGGCTTGTTTTGTCGGGTTTTTCTCTCTCTCAAAAAGCAGTACATCTGGGCCTGTTTTGTCGCCTGCTTTCCGAAACAGTTCACCTAGACCTGTTTTGTCGGGTTTTTTTCTCTCTCAAAAAGCAGTACATCTGGGCCTGTTTTGTCGCCTGCTTTCCGAAACAGTTCACCTAGACCTGTTTTGTCGGGGTTTTTTCTCTCTCAAAAAGCAGTACACCTAGGCTTGTTTTGTCGGGTTTTTCTCTCTCTCAAAAAGCAGTACATCTGGGCCTGTTTTGTCGCCTGCTTTCCGAAACAGTTCACCTAGACCTGTTTTGTCGGGTTTTTTTCTCTCTCAAAAAGCAGTACATCTGGGCCTGTTTTGTCGCCTGCTTTCCGAAACAGTTCACCTAGACCTGTTTTGTCGGGGTTTTTTTCTCTCTCAAAAAGCAGTACCCCTAGGCCTGTTTTACCGGGTTTTCTTTCTCTCTCAAAAAGCAGTACATCTGGGCCTGTTTTGTCGCCTGCTTTCCGAAACAGTACACCTAGACCTGTTTTGTCGGGTTTTTTCTCTCTCAAAAAGAATAACACCTTTTTTTCTCTCTCTCAAAAAGCAGTACACCTAGGCTTGTTTTGTCGGGTTTTTTTCTCTCTCAAAAAGCAGTACATCTGGGCCTGTTTTGTCGCCTGCTTTCCGAAACAGTTCACCTAGACCTGTTTTGTCGGGGTTTTTTTCTCTCTCAAAAAGCAGTACCCCTAGGCCTGTTTTACCGGGTTTTCTTTCTCTCTCAAAAAGCAGTACATCTGGGCCTGTTTTGTCGCCTGCTTTCCGAAACAGTTCACCTAGACCTGTTTTGTCGGGTTTTTTTCTCTCTCAAAAAGCAGTACACCTAGGTCTGGTTTGTCGCCAGCGTGTAATAGGAACTACACACCTACATTTTGCTGTCGTCGGTATTTATAATAAACAGCATACCTAGTTTTTGACCGACTTAATGAAGTGTCACTGTTAGAGTGTTAAATGACCTATGCTTTTATGGAACTTATTTCTATGAGTTAAACATTTAGTAATTGATATCCAAAAACTGCACAGCTATATTTAAAGCCCAATGCACAAGTTTGTTTAGTTATAGTTCAAATGTTTTAATATTGTTCCATTTTAATCACTTCCGAACATTCGTTAATCCACGGACTTAGATAGCCTAATCTGATTCCATGGTTAATTTGTTACGGTACTATGTCTCAGATGAATTTTCCAGTAGAGAAACATGCCGTCAGAAGGCATTAATCGTCAAATCGCCATGTTTGTTTCTACAAATTGAATCATTGAATAGCATCCAACTATCATCTGTCTCTCGTGTAAAGTCAATTCAAAAATGCATTACTCAAAACGAGGCAGCACGACGTGGTGTACGAGATTTACGCGAGATATCTGTTGAACCCCGCGATCTTCCTTTGGTCATGCTGTTTCTCTTTATCTCCATAACGTGTAGTACATCACATACATACGATTTATCGCGTGAAAACATCGATAAGGAATTATCGTGTGTCCATAAAATACAAGTGCCAGTCTTATCCCAAAGTTTAGTAATAGCGTCCGTTATATCAAAAAACACTTCCGTCCAGTTTAATGTTGTTTATGGAGAAACAAACACTTTTCCTGTCAGCCTAAATCTAATCTGTGTGTACCATCATGCATCATCTGTTTTAGGAGGCTTTTTGTATTTATTTGTATTTATTTGTATTCATATAAAGTATAGGATAAGATTTATATTTTTGCATTTACTCGAAACTTATTTCAAGTACGTCGATTGTATTCGGGGTGGGGGAAGATGGGGTGCTTCTGCTCTCAAGCCAATTATTGAATAAAAAGGAGGAAACCGAATAAAAGTTAAAGAAATAATACAATGACGTAGCATGGAATTGTAATGTCGTATTTTATTTACATATTAATATGCCTGGACACATCTACAATGCATAAGGGCATCTCAACCACCTTTCGAAAAATCTAGATAAGCTCAGTTCATTATTATTACGTAGGTAAGGGTTGAGGTGGGGCATTCTGATGAGTATTGGGTTTATTACAATTAACATCAATAGATTTAACCGAATGAAAGTTCAAGGCAAACTCGATGATGTTTAATTGATAAATCATTGATGTCAACCATTTTTTTTAAAGACAAGAACGTACACCACACGTAGACGGTGTATACATGTACATGTGCTGTCATTGATTACAGCAAGTCGTATAGGTTTCAGACATAAAAAATCTAAATAAACACAAAGCTGATAGTAAGAGATAACTTTGCTTTAAAGATTATCAAAGAACTAATCTGATAGCAAAGCCAGTGAATTGTACCGTTACACTGCCGAGCAATTCACTTCAGCCAAATAATTACTCCGGGATCACAAGCATGTAGGACCAGTCAACTCGTATAAAGGCGACGCTCACAGGGACTTGCTTCTGTCGTGACAAAGGTGCCGGGAAGATACATATAGGTGATAGTGAAAGCGCAACTCTTGGATTTCGAAGATGTGTACAGTGAGGATTATTTGGGAATTGGCGAATACATCTGAATATTTGTTTAAGTTTCACATCTGTCGTATAAGTACGCAATGCCTTACAATAACATTGAAGCACACTCACTCTACATTTCTGGGTCATCGAAATGCTTGAAATTCTGCAACATCTGCAGGTCTGAGAGGAGAGCACAGCTGCACCGCTTGGTCATTACCCGCCAAGAGTTTTTAAACAGCGAAAAAAAAGCCTTTAACACACATTTGTCTACTTCAATCTTTGTATATCAGGCCTGAGATAAGATAGAGTATTTATTGGTTATGCCGATAATTACCCGTGGGATTCCTACATGTATACATTGGCACCGACAACAGAACAGATATAATTAAAGTGGGCCTCTAGATTTTACGTACACTGCATTCGGGTTGTTTCATAGCTACATGCGCTATATACAGAAAATTCCTTGTAGTTTTCTACAGAGGAAAATTTTATTAGATGCATCTGCAGTAATAATTGACCAATTATCCTATAATATTCAGTTTAAAAAACTGGAATGTTTTTATTCAAAAATTCAAACGTGTTAAGGAATGCTGCTTTCTGATAATGTTTTACGAAGCTGTCACACTTTCCATTCCGACTTGTGTAAATATAACAAAGATATATATAGTGACCCCTCAGTTACCGATGACCTTTTTAATACGACCTTCACGTAATGTGCAGAATGAGTAGACAGCTATGAAGTTTATAAATTACACGGGGACTTGGTAAACAGGTGCGCGTGCTGTGCTGTCTGCCCCCCNCCTCCTCCTCGCCCCATCTTTCAACACTTCACTGTGATAATGCGATATATCACAGGGTGTGAAAATTGAAATATGAGACGGAAGTCGGAGAGGGTAGAGGGAAGGTACCAATCCATTGCCGCCGGCGGTTGATACTAACGAGTCATTACGCCTGGTATGCCGTACAGCCAATTTAGTTCAGTAAGGTAATTTAAAGTTTAGTCGAGAAATGCAAAATTTGCCGGAAATTTGATATCCGTCATCCTGCCCATTTGTTATATAGGACGACGTCATAACCATGACGATATGTCTTCTTTTTAAACATTTATTACGGCTATAACACTATAGAAACATCACACGTTTTCAGGTTTATATTTCCACCTGCTTTTTAACTCCAATATTCCTCTGTTAATGTTTCTATGGGTGTGTATTTTTAGTGTTAAGCGCAGCGTCTCGCCGTCCAAAGTAGCACCACGTAATGTAAGCAACACGATAACATCACAATAATGGTCCCGGAGAGAGATAGGATCACCAACAACATATGATAACACTTGATATATCTTATTGTATTTTCTCAATATCTCTTATTGTACAAGTGTAACCACAGAACAGATAAGAGAGAGGTGATCTGAGGTAGATTGTAGTGCGCTGCTTTTCTCGTCTGTTGAGATATTCATCTCTGGTTATAATTTAGACTGGCCACCGTCTCTAGAATATTGAATTATTAAGAAAAAAAATTGACTCTAATAATTTTGATCACTTTGGATGTCTGATTTTTAACTAGGGGGAGATAAGCTAGTAGTCAAATGCAGTCGAGAAATTCTTCATAAAAACTTAGGGGCTGATGGCCAGTCTAATTATAATTGAGAGACGAGCTCCATTCCTTCGGACTGTCAAGACATATTGACAGTATATAGATGGTGTCATAACCAAGTCACGTGACACCAATTGCGTTCATTTATCAAAATTTCAATACCGTTGGATTATGAAATTACTACGTGTAAATTAGTATTTTCATCTTGGAAAAAATACATGTTGCACATGAACTACGTCACTGAGACCTCTGAGGAACTACACGCAATAACTTTTCAGTTTCATAAATGAATTTGACCGTCAAAACAGGTCATCATGAATACAATGGCGACGACGTCAAGATCCTTGAACGAGAAACTGCTATTACAGATCCTAGGGGCTCGAGGCCACTAGTCTATCAGTCAGAACATCTGCTTCATCTTTAATAATAAACTAAGCCGACAATTGAGATATATTTGCCTTATTTCCGCGAATCCTTTCTGGTTTAACATTTGTAATTGAAACCATTTGTAGTGTTGAGGTAATAAATGTATTCTTAACATGTGGAATTTGTCAATGTCGACCTCACTGTTCGTCTGTGTACCTGGCGATGTAAATCTCAGACGAGACAGCAACCGTGGGGGTCAATCAAAGAGAGCATCGCATTCGTAGACCTTATATGTGGGCCGATAGCATAAATGGTTTGTATATATGTGTTTAATTAGTTTCAGCGTCTGGTTTTAGTACATTTGAAAACGACCAGGCTAGAACTGGTAATAAAAGGTCATTTAAATTAATTGCTATAACTAGGGATGATATGACCCAAAAAACTCAAAATCAGGCAAACGTGTTCGCTTATTGAATTATATATTTGCACTAATAGTGTGGTCTACTAAAGACCGTTTTTTTAAACAGTGATTTAAATGCAATTACCCCCCCCCCCCCCCCCCCCCCCGAAGAATGTACTTACTATCCATTAATATCTTTTTTCTATTTACACCATTGTGAGTCGATCAGTTATACAAACCAAGGATTGGGGATTTTGATAGGATAACTCATTTGTTGATAATCCCGTTTAAGTAACCACTACGCGTCGTCAAATCTCTTTATCAGATATAGAGTTATAGAATGCTATGCAAATAAGCACATGTTAGTTAGCAAATCTATTACAGCTGAAATGAGGCAAGGTCGACGTTTATTTAGTTCTTACGGTTTAGGCAAACTGAAGGTCATGTAATGTCACAGACAGGAAATTGAATTAAAATGTTTGTTTTATTGTTGATACATATCTGTAAGAAGCATTTTTACTATATACGATAAAATGTAGGGTCATTTTTGTCTTATTAAGTGCAGACAATTTTATCAAAATAAAAACACTCACAATGTCACTGCGGATGGAAGGGTCCTGTTTAGCATGACGTGAATCGCATTGACATCTAAGTCTCGGTTGATCCCAGATCCCCCACGATGGCGATCTAGGTGGATGGTTAAGATTTATTTAACTCATGTAGGTATGTAAATAATTTCCACTATTTTTTCCGATTCTTTAATCTTGGAGGTTAATTCAAAAGCCACAGATCTGCCTTATACAACAAGAGACATTCCAGTCATATAGATGTGTAGGTAAGAATGACAAACTCTTAAGTTCGTTAAGTTCCATTTCGTTTTATAGTTTTTTGCGATGATTTGACACATGCCGTATAATGAAACGCCTAAGCCCGCCGCCTACGGAGGTACACAATCAACTATGTAATTGCTCTATGCTGATGTGGCAAAACGTGAAATTGGCAAAAACGTCTGTACTAAGTATTTCATGCTCGATGTAATCTGTAGAAGTTTGGTTTATTTTTTATACGAATACAGTTCATGTCGGTATGTAAGTTTAACCCGTATTCAACAATAAACTCATTTAGGGTCAAAGAAGAGCATTTTTATTAAGAGTTATCTTTTCCTGCCCCAAACGAAGTCAACATGTTGCGTACTCAAAAGAGAATTTCTTGCTTTTCTTTAATGGTCTTTTTAATTTTCTAAAAGATTCTCAATTGTCTTTATCAGTTAATTATTTCCTAATCATCGCAGATTTTATACAGTAATGGGTAGTGTTTACCTACGACATGTCGTAAGAGGCAACTAATGTGGAAACCCCGCACAGAAGTTTCGTGCCTCCACCTGGGAACACAAATCTGCTCTCTACTTTCTAACAACCTTTTATTTCTACAGTGTAATATATTGCTTGGAAATATCTCACTGTTGGCTTTAGTGTTAAACCTTTTTCGTCCAAGTGAGGTAGGCAAAGAGCTTTGTCCCCTGGCCAGACATACACTGCATCACAGTTCTTAAAATGGTAGTTATAGCTGCGGAGCAGTCAGCATTTAGGGTAATCGCACCGACCTGTTAACTAACCAGCAGTCAGCATTGAGGGTAATCGCACCAACCTGTTAACTAACCAGCAGTCAGCATTGAGGGTAATCGCACCGACCTGTTAACTAACCAGCAGTCAGCATTGAGGGTAATCGCACCAACCTGTTAACTAACCAGCAGTCAGCATTTAGGGTAATCGCACCGACCTGTTAACTAACCAGCAGTCAGCATTGAGGGTAATCGCACCAACCTGTTAACTAACCAGCAGTCAGCATTGAGGGTAATCGCACCGACCTGTTAACTAACCAGCAGTCAGTATAATTTGACCGGGAGGAATACTGTGCTTCTTGACCTCGGCATGGTATTTCGGCGAGGTAGCACTCGGAAGTCTGCATCAGATCCGCGTTATCGCAAAGCAAACATATGAATACATTAAACACACGGAGTCACGTCCTTAAATGACATTAAGACGCTAAACTCAATGAAATCAAAACCACAACCGATGTAACAAGACACTTTGCTGATGTATCAGTCCATATATACAGTCTTATCCAGATCACGTGATATCCTCCACCGTTGCGGCTATCATCTATCAAATGTACACACTAATTAATTTCTATGTGTAACATTTTAAATGTGAAAGTTCTTTCTTTTCATCTGTTTTATTATACTTAATAAGATTTTTATTCAAGCAATTATGTTGGGAAAGCTCGATATGCAGTTTTTACAAACCTTTTGTAACGTAACGGAACTCATACGCGTGTAAATGTCAGCAGACACTGCCAGCAAACATGATCTTTGATGCATTGTTTAAACAAGACGCCAGTTTACACTAAACGTTCACGGAGGTTAATAAAACGCTCGACTCTCGCAGCAGAAGTATAATGTGTATACAATAAAAGCCAATGTTCTCCTGAACTAAATACGAATATCTAAAACTACATCTAAATTCTAAAAGCTTCGCATATGTCTCTGGGAATACCACGTCTTCTTAACCTGCTGTTGTGTTCACTGGCTGATTGAACCACACTTTCAGATTTCAAACACATAGAACTGAGTTATCAAGATTTGAACGGATCCATCCTTTGACAGTTTTGCTATGACATATTCCAGGGGTGCAGAGAGCGAACGTGAGCATAACCCCTGGAGTATCGAGGATGGTCGTTGAATTTCCCTCCTTCTACAATCTGATGTTCAATCCTTTATCCATTAAACATGCTCTCTGTTTGATTCTTTGTTTGTTACACTTACACTGCAGTGTCTTCTTTTTGTCGGGTACAAGTGCACTTTGTATGTCTTTCTCTGTTTGTTACATGAACGCGTTCACTGCAATGCCTTTTTTGTTACACATGCACTGTAGTGTCGTTCTCTGTTTGGTACACGTGCACTGTAGTGTCGTTCTCTGTTTGGTACATGTGCACTGTAGTGTCGTTCTCTGTTTGGTACAAGTGCACACTGTTGTCGTTCTCTGTTTGGTACACGTGCACACTGTTGTCTTTCTCTGTTTGGTACACGTGCACTGTAGTGTCGTTCTCTGTTTGTTACACGTGCACTGTAGTGTCGTTCTCTGTTTGGTACACGTGCACTGTAGTGTCGTTCTCTGTTTGGTACACGTGCACTGTAGTGTCGTTCTCTGTTTGGTACACGTGCACTGTAGTGTCGTTCTCTGTTTGGTACACGTGCACTGTAGTGTCGTTCTCTGTTTGGTACACGTGCACTGTAGTGTCGTTCTCTGTTTGGTACACGTGCACTGTAGTGTCGTTCTCTGTTTGGTACACGTGCACTGTAGTGTCGTTCTCTGTTTGGTACACGTGCACTGTAGTGTCGTTCTCTGTTTGGTACACGTGCACTGTAGTGTCGTTCTCTGTTTGGTACATGTGCACTGTAGTGTCGTTCTCTGTTTGGTACAAGTGCACACTGTTGTCGTTCTCTGTTTGGTACAAGTGCACTTCAATGTCTTTCTATGTTTAGTACATGCACACTGTTGCCTTTCTCTGTTTGATACAAGTGCACTACAATGTCTTTCTATGTTTAGTACATGCACACCTGAGTCTCCATCTCTGTTTGGTACATGCGCACTGCAGTCTTTCTCTGTTTGGTACAAGTGCACTCAGTGTCGTTCTCTGTTCAGTTTGTAATACATTCGCCTTCGTCATTTGCACTGAATGTGTTTCTTATTCACACAAAAAAATAGCAATTCATGTTAAGTACCATTTACTACCGAGATAATCCCCGGTATAGGAAAGACGGCTGACGACAGCAACAAAGCTCGTTATATATACATAGACAACCCCGTTGTAGATCCACTTCCTGTTTATCAGGGTTTGTCTCGGTGTAGGAAATACGTTTTGGTGAAATATCGAATTATCCTACCAGAAATCGCATTGATTTAGACACTTCCACTAAATATGTTCCGACGAAGTTCTACTAAAATCCTCTGTTTGCATGTAAAACATTTTTTGGTAGTTTGCAGTGAAATGGCAAGTTTTTCATCGATAAGGATACCTATATTGAAAGGAAAGAGTTTATCAACCAAGCTGAACTTATCTGCTTAAAAAGTACCGGATAATTTGTAGATGAAATATGGTAGAAAAAATGGGATAAAAATTCCGAATTTGATCTTACTAAATCTTTAAACTATAGCCGTTAAATACGTTCACAATGTCCATGTGCATGTAACCTAGAGCTAGCATTGTAAACATCTTTGATATGCTGGATATTTTAACCAGATGGCGATGCTACATGTAGCACACTTTAACACAATATTATTAAGTATTCATTAAAGCAATACGAGCAGTAAAACAGTGCATCTGTGCTTTGTTATTCTTTGTCATCACAGTTATAAATTATCTAACCCTACCAGACTTCACATGTGGCGAGATTCCAACGAGATCTATAGTGGGCGCATTCGATTGGCACTGCTGCGTTATATACCGCTTACGCTAGATTGCAGTTCCACGGTTAGAGCGCGAGCACAGCTCCCGTGATAAAATTATTTCTAAGTCAGGGGGCACATCTTTCTTATCTCCAAATGAGTCATACAGACAGACACCTTGGAATCAGTCGTTCGTTCACCTATACCTTATTGGTTACAGGGCCACCATCAGTAATTGTATACATTTGACGATGGATGGAAGTGGCTGTTTTTTCATATGCCGAGCAAGTTGACCGCTTCGGTCAGTCAGGGACTGATTGCTGTACAGAAAAGTCAAACTTGTGATAAATCATCTCTTCAATACCGAGTTAAGGTCAAAACTGCACGATGCCCAGTCAACAGCATAGCCGGGGCCAAAACTCATAATGCATAACCTTGCGTTACACCCGTGATCAGATAAAATACAAACCGGGAGCCAGAATCACATTTTTTGACGTCATTAACATTTATATTGCATGAATGCTTTTATTCTTGACAAATATTTCATTATTTATTTCATTATTTAAACTTATAACAAATCTTGTATTTCAAGTGGACATTCAATACATTGAAAACAGATGATAATCTCGGAAGAAGATGCGACAGTTTGACTTGTGATAAATATTTCAGTAGATTTATGTAGTTAAACATATGATTTAATATCAAGTCTTTAATGAAATAGTCATTCCTAATTTCTCATTCGTTACCAAACAATCTTAATTGGTTAATCTAAAGATCCATTTAAAGTGTCAAATCGCTCTAACAGAGAGCCAGAAGTGCCAATCATAAGGTTGTTTATTAGGGTGCATGCCCCAGAGTAAGCTGAGGAGGGTTGTTGGTTCCTCCTCACGTAGAATACAATTAAATCGGCGATACATCATCCGTCTGTTACTTAAGTACAGTAAACATCGCTATAACAAGTGACACCGGCATCGCTAAATACGTCATTGGCTAATAAACCTCGCTAATTGACCAGATCACCTCAGCACGCCCACTGGACCCGTCTAGGTCAATAGGGCGGACGAGTTCATGTTCATGACAGGAATGGAGGGCAGACATGTGACCTAGCGTGTTTACAAAATACTAATTACAAAAAGACTCTTGACGTAAACATACTAGTTGTAATTATCACTGGTGTTCGTATAGGATTTCTAGAGAACAGTGGTCGGGAAACACTTCACGATCTTACTCCAACAATGATTGAGGTTTAACATGGCGAGATACTGTTGACAGGCGCTGCGTTTCCCGATGCTGACGATCACATTTTCAAAGTTCGGATTTAGAAAGAGGAGATCGTGTTTACATACATTTAAAACGTCAAAAGGGTCCAAGAAATATTCCTTTCCATAAATCCTTCTTAAATGAGAAAAAAAATCGTGTCGAAGACATAATTAATGAGTTTTTCCTCTTTCGAAGCGAAGCAGACAACATTTGCCATGATTTTTCCGGTTAATACAAAAACGGATTACATGTAATGTTTCACAAGCGGAATACAAACAAACTCTGTATAATTTCGTTCCGTTTGAAATATCCCCTGCTATTTTGTATTAATCCAGGAAGCCATGTTTTAAAAGAAGGTCAGAGATGTGCTACAACGACATGGACATGTATATATTTGTGTCTGTGACATACACATGAGATCTATATTATATAAACCGTGAGTAGACATCGTTTTCATGAACTGTTAACCACTTAAGTGAGTTTTCAGGCCGATTTTGTTCCGGGCGGAATCTGCAGCTTCGGAAATAAGAGGTCGCAGTCGGCATAATAATATCCAATAGAAAAAAAGGCCGACCAGCGGCCGCTTATGTTATAGGAATATTCACGATCTAAGATATTACACTATCTGGTAAAAAAAAAAGTCCATATTATTTTCTACTGTGTCGATTCTATGAGGCGTAATATTGTTACCCACTTCTGCCGCTAAACTATACTAAAATACTTAAATCAAGAATCAACGTTTGAGCTGAAAAATTTAAGGTTAAGCGTTGAATGACACCCGAGGATACGGGATATATTTTAATTCCATTCGAAAAAGTTCAGTTTGACTAATTTTTCATCATTCATAAATTGACAACTAAGATATACAGAACTCGAGTTACAATGAGTGTACAATGTACGTCGTTTAAATTCTACAACAAGTGTAATTGGAAACTGATAAACATCTAAAATGGACGTCTTAGAGGGTTGGTTTAATGTGATGTATCGTTCTTTACAGAACCTTTGGACATAAAATGACCCCGGACCCCAAGGGAGTCAACTAGTACGTAAAGGGCTGCCAACTTGATCAACAAATTTAAATATATTGTCAAAGGTCTTGTGTTTTGGAGTGTGTTAGGGAAATAATAAATTACAAAAAAAATGGAGCTGTCGGGGAAAACACGTAAAGGTCACGCATGGCCAAGGTAGGGTATATGTACACCCTAATGTAAAGAACTTCAAAATTGTTGGCCTCTGTGTGATTGATCCACCTTGGGGAGGTACGTTAGAACTTGTGTGACACTTCACGTTTAGTGTGGTACGTCACATTTAAAGTAGACTGCAACACACTGCAACGATGAAGAGAGAGAGTTCCAGTTTGAAAAGCAATGTTTTGACATTGAGTTTCTTCTTAATTTTACGACAGAAAAGAATTATATACCAAAGAAAGTTACATTTTCTTTAACACAAAAGCTTCTTCTCTTTTTGAATAAAGAGGAGGGAACTTAACCGCGGCGCTACCAGTCAAAATATTTGTTACAGATATGCAAATTCATCCTCGATACTTCAGAGGTTACGCTCACTTTCGCTTTCTACACCCCTGGAATGTGTCATGACAAAATCGAAGGCCCAGTCTGCTCCACCTTGAGGATGAGACGAGAAAACTCGTTTGATCCTTCGATGTACGTCAAAAGAATCTCTCAGCGCGTAAGGGTAAAATTGACTAGCTTTGAAGTCGGATGTCGCTTTAATTCCTATCGATTGGTTATTTGTTTACCTTAGACCAATCAAATAGCTTGCCGCGTGCCTTCGATTTTGCTATGACATATTGCAGGGGTGCAGTGAACGAAAGTGAGCGTATCCCCTGGCATATCGCGAATGATGCTTATTCTTTCCTGCAATATTACTAGGAAAATCATAACTTCCTCCTCTCTAGATGGCAATTGACTATTGACTTACAAATCATTATATAAAGCAATACAACTTTTCAATGAGTGTTTGCATTAGAACATGGGTGGGAATCGCGTTTTTACCTTAATTAACCTGAAAGCGTTCGTCAAAACCTTTCGACTGACTTGTGAGTCATAGCGTTGGACAGATGGGATCTGGCAATTACATTTGTGTAATCAAATGTTGCTATTTATATACAACATCAGACAAACCAGAAATTGAAAACCAGAAATATCCCAATCTGATTTAAGTGTTTGTTGTCCTATCTCCTATATCGTAAATTTTGTGTTCCCAATCGGGGCACACATCTCAAGTTTAGTCCTCTTAAGCCTATGAAGTTCGACCTAAATAATATGTTCAGGAACGCCTGTAAAACTTGCTTTAACAGTTCGCCAAATGGACAGCATTCCTGTTCCCTAGAACCATTTTCAGTCCGGCGTGTACTCTGTAGAACATGGACTTAGATCCCATTGGATCTATGAAGGATATACAAAAGATTTACTGACACTTCGGGGATGACAGTAGATGAACGGGACTCTCCAGATATAGGGACCCTTTGGAACACAGTCATAGAGCCCCCTCCGATAGGATACTTTTACAATGCATCTATGTCGTTTATGTATTAAGGACAATTTTGCGGTCTGTTTAAAGAAAAACATAAATTGAAAAATAAGACAAGAGTATAATAAATCCTGCAAAACATAGTAGGAGTGATAAACTTTATGGACGTGTTATACTAACCAGGCGTATAGCAATATGACCCTAGACAGTAGAATGAGTGTTGACACAGGAGATAGTAGGTTTTGTATGTGTATTCTTTACCGAGCTATCCTCGGGTGTCATAAACCCAAGTAAACACTTCCCTAATCCTAGTGATACATTGTAGCCCAGACAGCATACCGACTCCCCGGGGTATTAAAACGAAACCTAATGTAATATCTGGGTCAAGTTTTTGGCTTATGAGAACTTTAACCTTTAAAGATGATATCAACTTTTATGTCGAGCCGTTCCTCGTTTCCTAAGGGTAAGCTGATACAAAACCGACTGAATGAATCTGGGGTCATGTTCCGCTTGAGTATTTGGTGAGAACACAACTGACCGTAATATCGTAGAAAATGTCTTTATCATCCTGTAACGACTGTTCTCAAGCGCCTTAGAATGGAAACTTTTTCTTCGTCTTTTTTTTTTTAGTTGGACCATACTTATCCAACTTCGCGAGCCAAAGGTGTTTAATACGATACTCTCCTTTCCACTGTAAAAGTGGAAATTTGCGCGGTGTTCGCGTTTTTCGCCGTAGAGGAAATTAGTGAAACAATATCCACACGCGAATATTTATAATAAATATATTATGTACATGTAGATTATAGATACAACTAAGAATACATCGTTTTCAGAACCTTTGCCAAGGCAAAAATTCCACATTGCGGTCACTTTAAACAGACAAACCGCGAGTAGTTCTATTTGCGAGAATGTCCACTTTTACTGTATCAAAGAAAAGGACACTAGAATGTATCAAAGAGTACCCTATATGGATTATCATTTTAACGTTAATGTCTTTAGGAACAGAAAAACAATTTTACCCCAGCGATCATATTAATTATATTTACCTATCAATATGAAGTAATACTTATATCAACCGAGAACACGTTTGTATTTTTCCCGGTTCTGATATTTCGCTCACATAGTCTCTTTTGGCACACCTGCTGTTTAGTTATTTGAGATCGTGTAGCCCTTTCTGACCATAATGCGTTGCATAAATGGATATACGTCATATATACAAGCTGTAATATAAAATGACAGTTGAACTAATGAAGTCATTTTTACCCTTCTTATTCGGTAGCTCTCCGTCATTTTCATCCTCTCGGCTAATGTCACCCCTTCTCGCAACGAATTAGGTACTCTCTCAGCCATGTTCATCCCTTGTAGAGATGTATTCAGTACCTCGTTATGAAAACGATCTAGCTCTTGAAATCTCGGGATGATTCCATTTAAATCGGCCAGTAAACACTTAATTACGATAAAGAACAAAGCAAATACATGCAGGATCTTCTGCTACAATGGTAAAATATTTTTATCTTAATCCATTTGATCTTAAATTACTAGTGAACATTTTTATGTATGTTTTTCGATAGTAACTGAGTTGCATAAACTTCAAGTTCGCACAGAATCCGTATCTCCGTGCTTGACCTTTCATCGTGTCAAGTACCCCCATTCTCGCCGTATTTTCGTATTTTTCTCTACGTTAGTAGATTGCTTTCTGAATGACTAGAATCCAAACAGTTTGTGGAGTGTTTAGTCAACTTAGTGGTTTAGCACCAATACCAGAAGCTATTAAATCGTGAAGGAGTTCAAGTATAGATTAAGATTTGTTATCAAGTCAAGCGCTGGGGTCAACATCTTGTAATTTTAACAGCATGTAGACAAGTAAAGCATTCCAGAGGCATGACATAAATTCTATGATAAGTTTTGTCTTTTTCAATTGCTTTAATCAGGCGGCAAATTCGGCATTGATTAAAAAACGTGTAATTCAACTGTAAATTCTAAAACAGAAGCCATTTTTGCTACATTCATGAAGAATGGGATTTGGCCAACACACCGCCATAAAGAGACACGCTCGCTGGAGATGTAATTGACCGTGCACGAGATATCACGAGATAACACCGAGATGAAAAGAAAGTTTCCCGTTCACAGGGCCGAGACTTGGACGGGTTCACGAGGGTTCAGACAAGCACGTGACCCTGGCGATAGGAAACGACATGAAAGAAGAGTCCCAGTCTTTGGTCCCCTCTAATGTCATCCTCGTGTCATGGTCACGTGCTGTTGTGGGATTTTATAAAGAAATTAAAACTATATACCTGTCTCTCCGTCTCGTGATGTCCGTCCAAGTTTTGATTCGATATACGTATAGTGGTTTCTTTATTTTAATTTGGAATGGAGTGGAGATGTTGAGTGCGGTTTGGGTTGCTAAGATCTTTGAGATGAGGACCATCTCCAAATATTTAACTTATCTGTAATTATATGACTTAATACATTTTAATTTGAACGGTGTATCTTTACGTAAACTGTCATGATCACAGACCTTTATTCACGATATCAAAACCTATGCACGAAAAATAGCAGACAAGAATTTGAGGTTTCTTATTTTAAATTGAGCCAGGCTGGAATATGATTGAAAAAAGATCCAAAGTTCAATTCAGTATGCATTGCGTGTAAGTATATAGAAGAAATTTATATTTGATACGAATGTGCGTCCGCTAGATTACAGAATTACGGACAGAACATACAGAACCATGAACAGAACATATATAACCACGAACAGGACACACAAAACCACGAACAAAACATACAGAACCAAGGATAGAACATACAGAATCACGAACAGAACATAGAGAACCAAGGATAGAACATACAGAACAACGAAAAGAACATATATAATCACGGACAGAACATACAGAACCACGAACAGAACATACGGAACCACGAACAGAACACACAGAACCACGGACAGGACATACAGAACCATGAACAGAACATACAGAACCACGAACAGAACATACAGAACCACGGACAGGACATACAGAACCAAGGATAGAACAAACAGAACCAAGGATAAAACATACAGATCCACGAACAGGACACACAAAACCACGAACATAACATACAGAACCAAGGATAGAACATACAGAACCACGAACAGAACATACAGAACAACGAACAGAACATACAGAACCAAGGATAGAACATACAGAACCAGGAACAGAACATATATAATCACGGACAGAACAAACAGAACCACGGACAGAACATACAGAACCAAGGATAGAACAAACAGAACCAAGGATAGAACATACAGAACAACGAACAGAACATATATAACCACGAACAGAACATATATAACCACGAACAGAACATATATCACCACGAACAGAACATACAGAACCACGGACAGGACATACAGAACCAAGGATAGAACAAACAGAACCAAGGATTAAACATACAGAACCACGAACAGGACACACAAAACCACGAAAAGAACATACAGAACAACCAACAGAACATACAGAACCAAGGAAAGAACATACAGAACAACGATCAGAACATACAGAACCAAGGATAGAACAAACAGAACCAAGGATTAAACATACAGAACCACGAACAGGACACACAAAACCACGCACAGAACATACAGAACAACAAACAGAACATACAGAACCAAGGAAAGAACATACAGAACAACGATCAGAACATACAGAACCAAGGATAGAACAAACAGAACCAAGGATTAAACATACAGAACCACGAACAGGACACACAAAACCACGAACATAACATACAGAACCAAGGATAGAACATACAGGACCAGGAACAGAACATATATAATCACGGACAGAACATACGGATAAAACATATAGAACCACGAACAGGACACACAAAACCACGCACAGAACATACAGAACAACAAACAGAACATACAGAACCAAGGAAAGAACATACAGAACAACGATCAGAACATACAGAACCAAGGATAGAACAAACAGAACCAAGGATAGAACATACAGAACCAGGAACAGAACATATATAATCACGGACAGAACATACAGAACCACGAACAGAACATACATAACCACGAACAGAACATACAGAACAACGAACAGAACATATATAATCACGGACAGAACAAAAAGAACAACGAACAGAACATACAGAACCAAGCATAGAACATACAGAACCACGAACAGAACATAAATAACCACGAACAGAACATACAGAACAACGAACAGAACAAACAGAACCAAGGATAGAACAAACAGAACCAAGGATAGAACAAACAGACCCAAGGATAGAACATACAGAACCACGAACAGAACATATATAACCACGAACAGAACATACAGAACCACGAACAGAACATACAGAACAACGAACAGAACATACAGAACCAAGGATAGAACATACAGAACCAAGAACAGAACATATATAATCACGGACAGAACAAACAGAACAACGAACAGAACATACAGAACCAAGGATAGAACATACAGAACAACGAACAGAACATACAGAACCAAGGATAGAACATACAGAACCACGAACAGAACATATATAATCACGGACAGAACATACAGAACCACGAACAGAACATACAGAACAACGAACAGAACATATATAACCACGGACAGAACATATATAACCACGAACAGAACAAAATATAACCACGGACAGAACATACAGGACAACGAACAGAACATATATAACCACGGACAGAACATACAGAACAACGAACAGAACATATATAACCACGGACAGAACATACAGAACCACGAACAAAATATAACCACGAACAGAACATACAGAACCACGAACAGAACACACAGAACCACGAACAGAACATACACAACCACGAACAGAACATACAAAACCACGAACAGAACATACACAACCACGAACAAAACATACAGAACAACGACCAGAACATATATAATCACGGACAGAACATACAGAACCACGAACAAAATATAACCACGGACAGAACATATATATCCACGAACAGAACAAAATATAACAACGAACAGAACATATATAACCACGGACAGAACATATATAACCACGAACATAACATACAGAACAACGAACTTAACATATATAACCACGAACAGAACATACAGAACCACAGACAGAACAAACAAAACCAAGGATAGAACAAACAGAACCTAGGATAGAACAAACAGAACCACAAACAGAACATATATATCCACGAACAGAACAAAATATAACCGCGAACAGAACATATATAACCACGAACAGAACACACAGAACCACGGACAGAACATACAGAACAACGAACAGAACATATGTAACCACGAACAGAACATATATAACCACGAACAGAACATACAGAACCATGGACAGAACAAACAGAACCAAGGATAGAACAAACAGAACCAAGGATAGAACATACAGAACCACGAACAGAACATATATAACCACGAACAGAACATATATAACCACGAACAGAACATATATAACCACGAACAGAACATATATAACCACGAACAAAACATACAGAACCACGGACAGAACAAACAGAACCAAGGATAGAACATACAGAACAACGACCAGAACATATATAATCACGGACAGAACATACAGAACCACGAATAGAACATGTATAACCACGAACAGAACACACAGATTCACGGACAGAACATACAGAACAACGAACAGAACACATATAACCACGAACAGAACATACAGAACCACGAACAGAACACACAGAACCACGAACAGAACATACACAACCACGAACAGAACATACAAAACCACGAACAGAACATACACAACCACGAACAAAACATACAGAACAACGACCAGAACATATATAATCACGGACAGAACATACAGAACCACGAACAAAATATAACCACGGACAGAACATATATATCCACGAACAGAACAAAATATAACAACGAACAGAACATATATAACCACGGACAGAACATATATAACCACGAACATAACATACAGAACAACGAACTTAACATATATAACCACGAACAGAACATACAGAACCACAGACAGAACAAACAAAACCAAGGATAGAACAAACAGAACCTAGGATAGAACAAACAGAACCACAAACAGAACATATATATCCACGAACAGAACAAAATATAACCGCGAACAGAACATATATAACCACGAACAGAACACACAGAACCACGGACAGAACATACAGAACAACGAACAGAACATATGTAACCACGAACAGAACATATATAACCACGAACAGAACATACAGAACCATGGACAGAACAAACAGAACCAAGGATAGAACAAACAGAACCAAGGATAGAACATACAGAACCACGAACAGAACATATATAACCACGAACAGAACATATATAACCACGAACAGAACATATATAACCACGAACAGAACATATATAACCACGAACAAAACATACAGAACCACGGACAGAACAAACAGAACCAAGGATAGAACATACAGAACAACGACCAGAACATATATAATCACGGACAGAACATACAGAACCACGAATAGAACATGTATAACCACGAACAGAACACACAGATTCACGGACAGAACATACAGAACAACGAACAGAACACATATAACCACGAACAGAACATACAGAACCACGAACAGAACATACAGAACCAAGGATAGAACAAACAGAACCACGAACAGAACATACAGAACCAAGGATAGAACATAAAGAACACTACGAACAGAACATATATATCCACGAACAGAACAAAATATAACCGCGAACAGAACATATATAACCACGAACAGAACATGCAGAACCACGGACAGAACATATATAACCACGGACAGAACATATATAACCACGGACAGAACATATATAACCACGGACAGAACATACAGAACCACGAATAGAACATGTATAACCACGAACAGAACACACAGAACCATGGACAGAACATACAGAACAACGAACAGAACATATATAACCACGAACAGAACATATATAACCACGAACAGAACATACAGAACCACGGACAGAACAAACAGAACCAAGGATAGAACAAACAGAACCAAGGATAGAACAAACAGAACCACGAACAGAACATACAGAACCACGGACAGAACATATATAACCACGGACAGAACATACAGAACCATGAACAGAACATATATAACCACGGACAGAACATAAATAACCACGGACAGAACATACAGAACCACGAACAGAACATATATAACCGCGGACAGAACATACAAAACCACGGACAGAACAAACAGAACCAAGGATAGAACAAACAGAACCAAGAATAGAACAAACAGAACCACGAACAGAACATACAGAACCACGGACACAACATATATAACCACGGCCAGAACATATATAACCATGAACAGAACATATATATCCACGGACAGAACATCCAGAACCACGAACAGAAAATACAGAACCACGAAT
Source organism: Mizuhopecten yessoensis (assembly GCF_002113885.1). NCBI lineage: Eukaryota > Metazoa > Mollusca > Bivalvia > Pectinida > Pectinidae > Mizuhopecten > Mizuhopecten yessoensis. The sequence continues at coordinate 1,457,578 of NW_018404373.1, forward strand.
ACAACATGTATAACCACGAACAAAACATATATAACAACGAACAGAACAATATATAACCACGAACAGACCATATATAACCACGGGCAGAACATACAGAACCATGAACAGAACATATATAACCACGAACAGAACATATATAACCACGGACAGAACATACAGAACAACGAACAGAACAAAATATAACCGCGAACAAAACATATATAACCACGAACAGAACATACAGAACCACGAATAGAACATGTATAACCACGACCAGAACATATATAACCACGAACAGAACATATATAACCACGGACAGAACATACAGAACCACTAACAGAACATACAGAACCACGAATAGAACATACAGAACAACGAACAGAACAAAATATAACCGCGAACAGAACATATATAACCACGAACAGAACATACCGAACCACGGACAGAACACATATACCACGAACAAAACATACCGAACCACGAATAGAACTTACAAAACCACAAACAGTAAGTAAGCTATCTCTGTAGCAACATAGCTTGCTTTACCTTCTGTAGTAAGCTTCCTCTATACCGAAAAAGCGTACTTCTTGAAGTAAGCTTTCTCTGTAGCGACAAATCGTACTCTTATTTCCTGAAGTAAACTTTCTCTATACCGATATAGCTTATCTTACTTCGGTAGTAAGCTTCCTCTGTACCGATATAGCTTATATTACTTCTGTAGTAAGCTTTCTCTGTACCGACAAAGCTTACTATTACTTCCTGAAGTAAGCTTCCTCTGTACCGATATAGCTTATATTACTTCTGTAGTAAGCTTCCCCTGTTCCGACAAAGCGTATTCTTACTTCCTGAAGTAAGCTTCCTCTGTACTGATATAGCTTACTCTTACTTCCTGAAGTAAACTTCCTCTGTACCGACATAGCTTATCTTACTTCTATAGTAAGCCTCCTCTGTACCTACAAAGCTTACTCTTACTTATTCTCTGTGCGCCATTTGTAGATGCCTACACGTTCATGTAGTTTACTCTTACTTACGAAGAAAGCAGCCTCCACATTTAGTGCCCATAGTGGACGCTAGATGCTTACATGTAGCATTCCCTTTTGAGATAAGCGCCCTCTATATAACGTGTTGTTGCGTCATTACTGCACATGAAAACACACTTTAACAGAAGCGGGAGTACACATTTTATTCTTTATATATATGTGTCAAAGATATAGGTACAGTTACATGTTTAACTGTGTGTGGCCGTGTTCTACACATTTTGTTACAGAACTATAGGCTAGTGTACCCATTTCACCCTATATAGTATCTACTTCTTTGTTCTATAATCCAAAGAGGTTAAGAAAGGCAGGGGTTGGGGTGGGGGCTGACACCAAATGTACCCAGTGCTTTAGTCATTGTACTAGCATCACCAAAAGTACGAGATAAGGTACCCAGTATCTCCTAAACAAGTAATGAAAGGAAACAAAACCCCCAAATCACAGATAGCTTGGCATCAACTGGTGCAGACTTAAAATTTTACAACGGCCAAGCATTGGGTGCATTGGTATATCTATATAAATGTTTATCACAAAGAATATCCTTCCGCAGGGTATAGACTTCGGTGGTTTACTGATTCTTAAGTAGATAAAACCCAAGTGTACCGAATGTTTGTAAACCAGACTACAGACAATCATTCAATACTAGGCTGAGGAACGTGTTCCCGCATCTCTAAAAACGATTTCCGGTTTTAAATATTACAAGTGTAGGTTTAAAAGTTTTAAAGCAAAGGTGACGAGGTTGTTTCGGCAAATATCAAAGGTATAAGGAATCTCTTTAAACACAACCAGATGAGAATGCGCGGTCAGCACTTTGCTTTAATCAAAGTCCCTCTATCTTTCCTTTCATTGTTCAACTGTAACTTTTATCACTTTTGATTCTAAACCAGACATCTATACTCAGCTCGTTCGGGGAACTAGAGGGAAATAGGGGGATGAGGTAAAAGAGAGAAAGATGGAGGGGGAGAGAGAAGAGGTGCCTTGGGAGAGAGGAAAGGAGGGAGTGGGAGAGAGAGAGGGGATGGGGAAGGGGAGAGAGAGGAGGGGAGAGGGAGAGAGGGAAGGAGGAAAGGGGGTGAGACATGAAAGAAGGGAGTGGGAGGGAGAGCAGGAGGAGAGCAGGAGGGAGGTGAAGAGAGAGAAGGGAGGGAAAGGAGACGGAAGGAATAATAACATGGAGAAAAAAAAGGAGACAGAAAATAAAGAGGAGATTGGAGGAAGAGATAAGGAGGACAGAGAGCATATTGGCCCTGCTGGAGAGATTTATAACGCAACCTCTTGTACATCGTTGTTATCGGTCTGAGTATTACATACATGGCAACGTATCTGTTGTTCAAAACTCTATGAGGTTATCAGAACATAATTTACAGAAGAGGCTACATGTATGTAAAACATAACAGGTTTTTAAGCGTTTCATCACAGTCACATTCTGAATTAAAGAAGCTCCGAGTTGATTGATCCTTTCTTTTCATGGCACAGTATTTTAACTATATTAAAGTAATGTATTATTATATATAGGCTACCAGGGGTGGAGATATGGGTCTGCTGAATCAACCATGTCGGCCCCGAATAGAAAAATCAATCTATAAAAAACAGCAGACTAACCAAAGTGGTTCTGCTTTTTGTAAACTTTCTTTCAAAACGTGTGTTTGCATTCTTTATGATGTGGATATCTTTAGAAAGGGATGCTCGTAAAAACGCAGTAAAGGCCCCGGACCAGATGTGCCACACCATCACAGGGTCGTGTATGTGAGATATACCTGGATAGACCTCGAGTGGGAGTTATCTGACGAAAACTCGAGCCTGGTAAAAATACAAGAAATGCGTATCTATCAGCAGAGCATTATCGACAGGAGTTGTAGCGACTGCCGGGTAATCTGTGAACGATGTCAACCCTGGCCCAAGTAACGCTGCAATGCTAACTTATCTTTTATTTTGTAGGTAATGATAAAGCAAATGAACGAACTATATATAATGTGTATTGAAGAAAAAAGGAAAATAATTATTGTGAATTTCACACATAATATGCATATTGGTTTTTAACTGAATAGGACGAACACTTTATAAACATAAGTGATTTATTTTGAACGAGAAAAGCTACACACATATTATACATGTAACCTCCCCCTTCATGACCCCCTTTGTCATTGCCCCCTCCCGCTTGGCGCATCTGTGTTTATTTTAGATATGTACATTAACTTTGAATTGGCTTGCATGTTTCATGTAAACGTCCATGTATGTGTTCTGGTTGGAAACTGGGTTCTCCTTAATATTGAATCGATTATACATGAAAGAGAAATCGTACGCGTTTCTTTAAACGTTTGTATATATTTATCATATTTACATTCGAGGGTATTGCACCAGTTTACCTTGCCAGAAACTGTGACTCGCCGCATTAAACATGTTAACGCGCGATTAATTAATTGGGCATTACATTAGCTAACAGACATTGTCGTAATCTATTATTATATCAGGGTCAAGGAACTCTCTCAATTGTTGGTACGCTTGTATACATGTTTGTATGTCAAAGTATACTTTGCCTAGTTAGACTAGACATGTCTGGATGCCCCCATTGCCCCTTAAGTCGGAAAAGTAATAACAATGAATCTCTGTTTTGACCTATCAATGGAAACAGTGACCCCGGCATTGTTCTTGGAACCCTGGAATACAAACAAATCCGAGGTATTCCCATGGCCTTTGTAAAAATCTTAAACGAAAATCGGTAACGCGAAGTCGATAGAGGAGTGACAACGGATCGCGACGAGACCCTTTTTAAGGGCCGGGAGTGGGGGGGGGGGGGGGGGGGGGGGGGGAGTGGATGTTGTTACAACAGTGGTATCTGCAATTGCATCAGTATTAGCGATTCTATATATGAAAACCAATTCCAACGATGTTTTATATATAAATAAAAAAGATGGCTAACAATCATGTTGTAATGCAGAGAAGAAGCCAGAGCAGTCGAATTACCAGATACGGGCCCAATTAACCTTACTCGGGGAACGACATCCTTACAAGAGGTATGCACGGGAACCGCCGATAGAACGCGCCAGAAGTGTGTTGGTATGAACAGTTGAGAACTACTAGTTTCCAAATTAAACATCGGATACGGTGTTGCCTAGGTATCAATCTACGTTTTCTATGTGAAATCTCACGATTTGAATTAAAACACGGTACAGCGGACGTCGAATGGTGTGTCATAGGTTTTCATTTATATTATGAATAATAATTCGAGGTTCGTGTACATCGCTTTATCACAATCTAGTTCGTAGGTCGTCTCAAAGGGGTTCACAAATTATTATCCGTGGTTATAGGGCCTTTACAACCAGCCAAAATATTTCTCAATTCCTGGGGAGCATACAGTCGGTGCTGCCATTTCGGCGCTCACATGTAGCAGTTTACAATTCTAGCACTGCCCAGCCTCGTACTCATTTACAGTTGAGTAGACTGGAACAGCTACAATACAGTGCCGTGCCGTGACTCGAACCCGCAACCCTTCGGTCACGAGGCCGGCGTCCTACCACTAGACTACCGTGCCTCCATTTCTTCGAACATTGCCAAGGTCAATCATGTTACATTTCATTGAGAAAAAAACTTACACCTTTTAACCGAGACATTTTCGCGAGACAGTTGTAAAAGCAGGTATTTGCCCGGTTCTAACATGTGTCGAGACAAAACTAAACATTGCCATCTTGTATATATATATTTCATTATGTTATAGGGAAAAGGCTTTACATAAGTTGGACAACTTGTGCCCAATCCCTTTTGTATATTAGATGCAAATAAAAATATGTTTAAAAAAAAACCCCACACACACCAGCATATCAACTATTTAATATCGCAAGTAAATGTATTTATTTGAAATCATGTTTGGAGTGCACTGGTGATATAAAACCCAAGCCATCAAATATGCCATGTTTTTCCTCACTTCGGCAGACGAGAAAGCGTTCTCGGCAGGGGAGGATGTCTGCTGGTTCAGGAATTCGAGTCATGGAAAAAGATGGCGAGGCGGAAAATGTTTTCCAGCTCACCATGCAGGGCGCACTCATGGCGGTCGTCCCGCTAGGTCTGGACAAAGATATATCGGTCAACACAGACTCAGAGAGAATATTTTCTTTTTAAAAGATAACGGAGAGAGAATATTTTAAATGGCCTTTCTAATCACGAAATGAACCTAATTTACTGTCCGCTTTTGCGCTCGTTCGAATATATAGATAAAGGAGAGGGGGTCGATAATATGATATAAAATAGGGGCATCAATCAGGTGCATTTCCAAAACTAAGTACAATAATATGTGATATTCTGACCGTCCAATGATAAAAATTGCCAGGTTGTGATGTATATGGTTGTATTCTAACTATCAGTCGGGTGCGGTATTTGGTTGTAGTCTGACCCTCAGGTGGGGTGCGGTATTTGGTTGAATTCTGACCCTCAAGTAGGGTGCTGTATTTGGTTGTAGTCTGGCCCTCAGGTGGGGTGTTGTATTTGGTTGTAGTCTGACCCTCAGGTGGGGTGCGGTATTTGGTTTTAATCTGACCCTCAGATGGGATGCGGTATTTGGTTTTATTATGACCCTCAGGTAGGGTGCGGTATTTGGTTTTATTCTGACCCTCAGATGGGATGCGGTATTTAGTTTTATTCTGACCCTCAGATGGGGTGCGGTATTTGGTTTTATTCTGACCCTCGGGTGGGGTGCGGTTTTATTATACCTTCTGTTAAAATTTCGTAATCTGATTGGTTGAGAAAGATGTGAACATTTTCAATGTTACTTGCTCGTTTTACAAAGATAAAGAAGACAGGGTGACATTCCAAACAATATCACATGCGCTAAACGTATGCGTGCACGGTTCGTCCCAGTGCCAGGGTGTTATTCAAAAAATGTTACATACGCCGAATGTATGCCCCCCTGGTTCATCCCAGTGAAAACGTTTCTGAAACGTTTGTCGACTACTGACGATGCGTTTGTTAAAGCGTCTTTTTAACTTTGATTGTATATTTGTACCAGACGACAAATGGACGGATGGCAACAGGAAGGTTTGCCGCTGTTAACGAGCAGGATCTGCAGCAATTACTCAATGACACCTACACATGACACTCCGTATAATAAAATAAAAATCACATTCATGAGAGGGCGATATTGCATATTTTCCCCCCTCGGAAAGCATTGTTAACCTCGGCTTCGCCTCGGTTAACAATGCTTCCTTTGGGTGAACATATGCAATATCGCCCTCTCATGAATGTGATATTTATATAGTAGTCTGACCCTCAGGTGGGGTGCAGTATTTGGTTGTAGTCTGACCCTCAGGTGGGGTGCGGTATTTGGTTTTATTCTGACCATCAGGTGGGGTGCGGTATTTGGTTGTAGTCTGACCTTCAGGTGGATGCGGTATTTGGTTTTATTCTGACCATCAGGTTTCGGTAAGATAAATGATTGAATACTCAAATACACCCATGGAATATAACAATGAAAAACATACTCATTCGTCCAAGACAGATGGTTAGACGACAGTGGTTCACTTTTACCAATAAGAATATAAAACCCTAACAAATAAACGTTTAATTATGGTCAGTGGATCTAAGCGGATTCCTAATATCACTTTAAACAGGTTGCCGGAATGAACGGTCAGTTAAAGATAGGTTTCCAGATTAGAAGGTAAGTTGAGACAGGTTTCCGGATTAGTAGTTCAGTTTAGACAGGTTTTCGGATCAGGAGGTCAGTTCAGACAGATATTAATCCTATAAAGTATCTCGCTTCTTAAAGCTTACACACTGTGTGTCGTTAGGTATGGCTACAAATACATTGTACATTGTACATAACATTTGTGAAGAACACCTTTTTCATATCATCAGAAAACATGGCTTATCTACTGCTGACATATTAACAAACATCTTTTAAATCAAATCATCCGAATCAGGACATTCTTTATTACCTTAAACATTGCGGTATATCAGTACATGTACATGTAGACCAGTTAACGTACTTGTACATTTAACCAGTGTGGCGTCAACCATTTAAAAACAGTGACGGTCAATTTCAATGAAGAATGAACAAAGGAATGTTTCATCAAAATATAAAATTATCAGATAATTAAAATTATTTATTCTAGACTGGAACTATATGTTACAATTCTAGTTAAATACCTTCTTGTCCCAATTTTTTTCCACATATATGCATGCATGAATCCCTCGGATTAGCCGAGTTTCTCTTCCTTTGAACCTCAAAACGACTGGGGAGATGGAAGGGGAGGGGGTGGAGAGGGAGGGTGGAGGGGAGGGGGTAGTGTGTAGATAGGATTCGGCCAGATTCCCATTGTAATCTCTCGAATTGAACCAAATATACGAGGAATTAGAAGAAAGTTAATTAGATTTGGTTTCACTCACGTCTTGGCTATCGCTGAATACTTGTGTCAGCTTTCGAGGCCTGCAGCCTCTGAATCATTTCTGTATCCCTTTACTTACTGTTATGAGATCTAGGATGGGAAGCTTGACATCACGAAAACGATAACTCGTCAGCAAATTACGTTAATCGCAATGTTTGCTTGGAATCATAAGAAGGAGTTGCATATCATACAATTCGACATCTACTGAAACTAACCAGACTTGGCCTAGCGGGAAACGCATACAGGCAGACATTGTTAGGGAATTACTGAATGGAATTGGTTTATCTCGATAGGGAAATCCGCATTTACTTTAAGACGGTCGGGAAATAAATTATGTCATATCAAATTTTGGGAAAGAGAAAACAGAAAAATTGTTTACCTAACAAATCGTAAGTGTCATTAAAAGAGAGTGTGTAAGATGAAGATTGACGTTTAGTCCTAGTTTTTATAGACAACATGTGAACATACGGGAGCAGGCCTTTCTTAAAATAATCCTGGCATTGCGTTCATATAAACACTGTATTTAACGGTAGGTATGAATCCTCGCTGTAAGGAATAGTTAGTTTATGTTATCCATGTTGACAGACGAACGGCGAATTTCTGCAAAATAAATATATGTTTTAGTGATACCCTAATAAAAAAATAACTTAATTTGCACCCGGTGACATTACATTTTACTTAAATAGAAATGGTGTGGTGAGATAATACGAATGCTTGGTGGTAGGAACAAATAGGTCAAATAAAGAGTGAGCCAAAAGGCTTCAGAGAAGAAGAAGAAGATGAAGAAAAAGAAGAAGAAGCATTAAAATAAGTTCTACAGTTGAATGTGAAAATATTTCAGAGATGGATTTTAAAATCAGAACGGAGTTTTGCTTTTATTCTGCATATATCCAAATTCGACCTATGAGTAATAAAGATATTTAAGACTACATGTATGACGCCTCATTTTTCTTGGGTTTTTTTTAATTCTTTTTTCTCTGACATTTACAGACAAGTAGTATTCAGCTTGGTAAGCGTTATAGCGTTGGGTTTTGCTGAATAGATTCAAAATCCCGTACTTTTTAATTCGAACGCTAGTGAGCGTGAAAATCGTCTGACATGTCATGCAATGCCACAAACAAAACACATTCTAAAAGTTCAGTTTCTGAATTTAATTAAGACAAATGTGATTTTTAAACTTTAGGTTAAATATATACAAATACGTAGATAAACATTTGTTTAGACATCTGACACTTTTATCGATAACTAGGTCACTTGACTTGCATAGGTCCTCATGGCCGCATGTCAAGAGGCCTATATACCTAAACCATATACATTTAAGGGGGGCTGTATTCCTCATTGTACGGTCGAGTGGTGGAGAGTTCCGGGGTACTATAACACACTTCAGATACAGTATAATACACTGCCTTGTTGTGGTTTCCTTAAAATACCTTAGTCTACATATGAGTCGTCCCGTTGTCATGCAAACAATTCACAATGCATACGGCATTTTTTTTATCAACTGATATGTCAGAATTAGACGGTTGTTTAATATTAAAGGGACGTAATAAGGTAAATACAAACAATACACCTATAATGCACTAAGAATATCTGTACTTAAATGATGAAGTAAACATGCGAAAAGCCTTCATACATGTAAATATATATCTTTATTATAATTGTATCACTTAACATTAGTAACCACCGTACCACGTCATCAGAGGGCTCTCGGGCCTTTATTTCTTACAATCAATGAAACGAATCAGGTTCGTGAAGCACACTCTGACAGGTTCGATAGCAGAACGCTATTCTACAAATGCAATTATGCATTCCTTGTAAAATCTCAATTTGTATACAGTTAAAAATATCTTCAAAAGATTATGACATTTTTCCAAATCGGTACTTCAAGATAATTTTACGTCACAGGTTTTAAATAGTCATATTAAAGGTTTTGTAGTTCAGAATCAAGTAATACAACCTATAGGTAATGCATAATATGCACATGTATTATGTTTTGACATGATGAACAAAAATCAGGGATTTATGTCGCTGAATAATCTTATCTACACTGTAATGTAATTATGTATATGTAATGTAGTTATAGCTGCCTTTACCGGATCTATTATAATGGTGTCACCAATTACATTAACATGCCCTACACGAGACGGTCGTATTATAGTACCTGTTATCAACAATCTACAGACAGTATTGAGTTCCTTTAACTGTGCGTACAGGAATCCCCTATGTCAAAAGTCAGTGCACCGTGTATTTTGTACTAAACTAAAATAAGAACAAAGTCCAGGACCGGGGCCGGTCGGCAAAAAATGCAACTGTATGTGACACTCAGGTCGGTACTTAATGCAATTGGTCGGTCGACACTCCACGGGCCAGTCGGCAGTTAGTGCCACTAGTCGACACTAGGAGCCGGTCGGCATTTGGTGCAACTGGTCGTCACTCCTTGAGGCGGTTGCCATTTTGCGGCCAGTCGGCACTTATTAAAACTGATTGACACTCTCTTCCCCGGTCGGCACTTAATGTAACTAGTTGACCTTTCGGGAGCAGTTCGGTAATAGGTGTGCCTAGTTGACACGGTTATGGGTAAATTTAAGTCAAACATTTGATAATTAGGTAATTAAACACAAGTCTGACTTGATCAAAACATTTAAGAAATCGCTCGAGCTCACCTTCAACATAAGTGAAACATTATCTCCGTTTTATATTTTCCTGATAATTAAGATCGATTGATAGTTTTATTTGGAATAATCTATAAATAGGAAGGTTATATAAGGACGAACAATTCAGTTCATTGACATATATGTACGCGACATACGAACACATCCCTATACCCGCTTTCGTGTTGAATATAAACTGTAAGTACAAATAGTTATGTATCATGACCCTATTAACGAAGGAGACTTTGGTAGCAATACATAAAGTTACGTTTTAGTAAAATTTCTACCCTAACGTGATTTATGTAAGAATGTGATCTTTTGTTGGAAAGGGACAATGCTTGAACATGTGATTTGAAGAGCGAACATATTGAAACCAGCATGTAACTATGCCATAATGATTTGAGGTGTGCATACGTACCTGAAAAGTAACGCCAATTATTCAAGCGCTCAAGTGTCAAACAGATGGCGGCAGAAGCAACTGTCTTTGGCTATGCTAGATTTTTGTCTCCAAAATTGTACATGCTTTTTGACAGTAAGCTAGTTAGATTCGTTGGCCCCGGCAGATTTGAAATATTTCTTGACCAATACTACCAAAATCGTTTGGTTTTAACTATAATGTAAGTCACGCAATCCTAAGGCGTTCTATATTGATATGCGTTCAAGTGCTTTGAAGCCTCACATCGACTTCCTACCTCGGAATTCACTCCCTGTGTCGAGTATTACGTGCTTGGATGAAGTCAAAGGAAACGGTTCTATCAAACTTGAATATACATATATTTCTAAATTCAAGAAAAATCAAACTCTAAATACCCCTCTCCCCTTTCTCCAGACGACTTCCGGTATTTCTGATAGTTGAAGTAGTTGAAGGCAAAATATTTTAATTCATTTCAACATACCTTTAGTGGGACAGATACAAGTATGTGATATTCCAACAAGCAATGTTAGAGCAGACATCGGTATAAGTGTCATACAGCCGTGATGGCATGCATACACGGTGCAGTGCTCGTCAAGTGTTGTGTAAATTCAGTTAAGGGTCGGGGTATAGTACGGATATATGTAAATAACAGCCGGGTCATTATATAAACAACACACTTAACTGTAAATAGGGGTATCAGCATAAAAGATGGGCGCTATTAATTCAGAATAACAAAGAGCTAAAGTGTTTAAGGTTTTAAAATAAATATTTTCCTTGCATCAGTGATATCGGGTAAAGTGTCAGAGGGTAACAAAAGGGCCAGTTTAGTGGAGGTGTCAGACCTAATCCGTATTATAGATACAGAGTATCGTATGTAGTCGGCTGCATTCCTCGAGCTCCAGGTATCAAAACCGATTAAAAGAGCTGTATAGTTAAAACTATGTTACAATTGTAGTTGAAAACAATTTGAGCCGTTGTATCTTACCGTAATAGCAAAGTTCCAGTATCGTACACCCGTGTTATTTCAATATATTATAAAAGTTGCCTTCAGCATGATTTGGACGAATGAATCCGTTAAGTTGTGCTTTGGGCCCGAGTTTAACGTTTCAATCCCTTTAAAATGGTCTCGACCAAAAAATCCTTTAAGACTTCAGACGTTTGTTTGGACAATCGTGGGTCAAATATATCGACCGGTCAAGATACGTCGGGAGAGCAAAAGACGAATTAAGCACAGGTGTTGGGATGAGGTGGTTCTGACCCCCAGCGAGTCAAACGTTGCTAATACTACACACATACTCTTGAGTGTCTTACACAAATACACGACTAAACAGGGCGCCCTTATCATAACAGGGCCTAATGCAAAATCTTGTTTAGGAACTATACACAGACATAATGTTATCACTGAAATATGTGTGATAAGTGCGAATTTATATGTTTGTAAACAGAAATTTAAATTCTCTATACATATTTGCTAATCTACTTAGAAGTCCTCCATACACACGCACATACCCAGTGTACATAAAGACCCATCGGACGGATGGCCATCCCGCGGTGCCCGACCACAGTGGGTCACCGACACGAAAAATCGGGGTTAACAGACGATGAAAAGCACAAAGTGTAACCAGAAAATATATGTATTGATGTTTCAATATAACATATGTAAGCAGACTTACCTTAGAGGTTGCACCTGTAGATAAGACGGCAAGCGATAGTTAAAGTGTCTGTAGTTATTGGCCCAACACACCTCTATAATAGTCAGATACAGCAGACATATAAAACTTCCTAGAGTAACACAGTTCATCCTGGATATTTATGGAACAGAATCAAGAATAACAAAAAAAATGGTAATCCGGAATTCACTTATTAAAAAAATATCAGGGCTGCAATAATATTTGATCCAAATTCGATCTAAAAGTTCCGGATTTGCTCCCGGTTTGATTCCCAGTTGACTGCTATAGACTCCTCCCGTGTTCTTACGTGGGTATATCTACTCTCCTCCACAGCAGCCAATGGTAATGAAAGTCAGCTCACCGGCACAGCTACATAAACACTGTGAAATGTCACTCGCTGATTGCGTGCGCCCGTGCTCCTTAAATACACACACGGAGAGCATAGCCCCTTCCGTTTTTCTGAGTAAACATGGTGAATTGTCTTGCGTAACTGTTACTACGTCCCGTTCATAGTCTTCCGGTGTTACGCCTTACACGTACATGAATGTATAGATGACATTTCTTTCATATCATCGACAAACTTACGGAAAAGATGAAAGAGCGTTCTTTGGCATGTGTACTAACACATATACATGAAGGCATACCTTGGGTGGTACTTGTATCAACGGGAACAACCTGATATCGACCCAGTTACAACGTAGTGTGATATAGCTCCTTCTCTCTACCCAGTTATACCAGGGTATATTTCTTACTCTCTACACTGTTATACCGGGGTACATCTCTTACTCTCTACACGGTAATAGAGGGGTATATCTCTTA
>NW_018404373.1:1474507-1474895 GCF_002113885.1 Mizuhopecten yessoensis
AGATACATCTCTTACTCTCTACACGGTTATAGAGGGGTATGTCTCTTACTCTCTACCCAGTTATACCGGGATACATCTCTTACTCTCTACACGGTTATAGAGGGGTATATCTCTTANCCAGTTATACCGGGATACATCTCTTACTCTCTACACGGTTATAGAGGGGTATATCTCTTACTCTCTACCCAGTTATACCGGGATACATCTCTTACTCTCTACACAGTTATAGAGAGGTATATCTCTTACTCTCTACCCAGTTATACCGGGTACATCTCTTACTCTCTACACAGTTATACCGGGGTACATTTCTTACTCTTTACCTAGTTATACCGGAATACATCCTTTACTCTCTACATATATAGTTATACCGGGGTACATCTCTTACTCT
>NW_018404373.1:1477734-1551988 GCF_002113885.1 Mizuhopecten yessoensis
TTACATCTCTTACTCTCAACACTTTCATAAAGGGGTACATCTCTAACTCTCTACCCAGTTATACCGAGATACATCTCTTACTCTCTACATATATAGTTATACCGGGGTACATCTCTTACTCTCAACACTTTCATAAAGGGGTACATCTCTTACTCTTTACCCAATTTTACCGGGATACATCTCTTACTCTCTACATATATAGTTATACCGGGGTACATCTCTTACTCTCAACACTTTCATAAAGGGGTACATCTCTTCCTCTCTACCCAGTTATACCGGGATACATCTCTTCCTCTCTAAAAAGTTATACAGGGGTAAATCTCTAATTCTCTATCCAGTTATACCAGCGTATATATCTTACTCTCTTCACATTCATAAAGGGGTAAATCTCTTACTCTCTGCACAGTTATACCGGGATACATCTCCTTCTCTCTACACAGTTATACCGGGATACATCTCTTACTCTCTTCGCGGTTATACCGGGGCATATTTCTTACTCTCTACACGGTTGTATAGGGGTATATCTCTTACTCTCTGCACACTGTTATACCAGGGTACATATCTTACTTTCTACACAGTTATACCGGGGCACATATCTTACTCTCTATACTTTCATAAAGGGGTACATCTCTTACTCTCTACACAGTTATACCGGGATAAATCTCTTACTCTCTACACGGTTATACCGGGATACATCTCTTACTCTCTACACGGTTATACAGGGGTATATTTCTTACTCTCTACACAATTATACCCGGATTTAGTACATCACATGATAATTTCTAGGATAGCTATTGGATAACTACCCTTGTTCTATTTGGTATAGTTAGCATCCGCTCTTGACGACGGGAACTATACCTAGAGACAGGCACTATACCTTTTTTTTTTTGGACCGCTGAGATACGGGAAAAGTAGCGTGACGCTAAGAGTTGCGCCCCTTCTCCGAGGGGGCACCGTTTATATTCTACTTTCACTTAATTGTTGTCGTCTGCCAAAATGGCTTCGAATTTCGGGACCAGGAATGCCGATTGCTTCGCAGAGGCTCAGCAATGCATAAAGACGAAGCAGACGACACCATTTGACGTCGCAGTACTTACAGACTTCCTACTGGAAAGGGGAACCGTATGTGACATAGCGGTGATTCAATCCAGTGAATTGAATACGCAACAAAAAAGGAGAGATCTACTCAAACAATTATCTTAAAGACATTTGTTGTTGATTATTAAATATTTTACTTTTTATTGTCAAATGACAGTCATGTGATGTACTAAATCTATTATGGCCCTTTCCCTCGGGAACAGTTCTCTTATAGTGTTGTCTGGAGAGGTATAGTGCACCCCAAGACAACACTATAAGAGAACAGTTCCCTCGGGAAAGGGCCATAATAGAATAATATATGTCACTCTCTACGAAATTATACAGGGGCATATCTCTCACTCTCTTCCAAGTTATACAGGGGTATATCTCTTTCTCTCTACCAAGTAATGCCGGTGTTTATCTCTCACTCCCTACCCAGTTATAACGGGGTACATGTATACCTCTCACCCTCTACACAGTATACCCGGCTATATCTCTTTCTCTCTACATAATAACAGCGAGAATATATCTCATTCCATATACAGTTATACTGGGGAGAATCTTATACTCCCTACCCTGTTATAACAGGGTATATCTCTCACTCTCTGCACAGTTATACCGGGCTAAACACAGTTGTATAGGGGTAAATCTCTTACTCTCTACCCAGTTATACCGGGGTACATCTCTTACTATATGCACAGTTATACCGGGGTACATCTCTTACTCTCTACACAGTTATACCGGGTACATCTCTTACTCTATGCACAGTTATACCGGGATACATCCCTTATTCTATGCACAGTTATACCGGGGTACATCTCTTACTCTCTGCACAGTTGTATAGGGGTATATCTCTTACTCTCTACACAGTTATACCGGGGTACATCTCTTACTCTCTACACAGTTATACCGGGGTAAATCTCTCACCCCCTGTTACTTTATGTCATATAATTATATAATGTCATTCATGTCTTAGTAAGGATAAGATATTGTAGAGTCAGGGCCGGGGAGCGTGATTCACGTAAAGTTCCCTTAGTAGCATGTCATTTAGACAAAGGCCTGCGAATAGGCCAATGTATATAAGCAATTAACTTGGTAAAATGTGTGATTTATGTTTTGTGGGATTCAAATGTCTTTGATACGAGAAGCAACGCATATAGACACACATTGTACGTATTGCATCTAAAAAATATCCATTTTTGCGCTATTTCCATTACGATTTAAACTGCAAGAAAAATAAGTTTCTAATGGGATTTAAAATGAAAATCCTCAATTTATATGCAAATTAGTTTTATTATTTCTCCTAACATTAACCAATTTGGTAATATTATTTTTGGAAGTGTCATTGGAGGAGACTATACTATAACTGGATCATATGACAAGATTGTCCTAGGTAACGACTTTTAATTAATCCGTCCAGAGTAACACCCTCTAATTAATTAATCAAGACACACATCTATCTGAAGCTCGTTTAATTTGACACTAACACATACTGACAATATCAACCGTACGATCATGAGTACAAACAGTTAGAGGTCATCTCAGTTACAAATGATTTAGCGGTAAATCGTGTTAACTCAGTGCTTGTCTATAACTGTATATCAGCAACAGAAAATAGAACGGTTCTTATTTCTTAAAATTGTGAAAATGGACACGTGGAAGATACAAAATATCTTCGATGAAAATCTAACAATTGCAAAAAAAATTGCAAAGATACCATTGAACACTAAGACTTCAAACGATGTCCGATTTCGGTGATAGTACATTTTGGAAATACTTAGTTACACGAGACACAGAATACAGGTATATGCACTTGAAAAAGTTTCAAAATCAGCAAAACCACTAAGATTGTACAAGTGTGATGTTTGTTTATAGATAAGATACTTTAGATAGTTTTCACATTCGGAGTTTATCTTCGACATTTTCCACAGTTCATATGAGTGCTGTGTAAATAAATACCTACAATTCGTATTTCGACATCCAAGAAATACTTCTAGATACACTGTTTAGAGTCAGTTTAACTAAACCTGCTTATATTTCATATTTTAAAATGGTTAGATGATTTCTTTAACAGAATGCAAAACTAATTTACCAATTCAATGAAAACACAACCACTAATATTAAACTGCTTTTGAACAATGTGAACGGTTTTAAACTTAAAAAGTTTGTGATTTCGGGTCTAGCATCAGCAAAGTAAGTTGAAATATACAAAATACACAAAATAACATAGAAATCCAGATTATACATAAACATGGACAGGAAGTGGCGTACATGACGCATGCTCTTTAGTCAAACGCTAGGTTTTAAACCGAATTGCAAATTCTTTCTCTATCCGAAAAAAGGAACATTTTTTTAACAATGTATTATATATTCATATATCACAGAATTACAAAACTATAAAAACTACAAAATGGACGGACATGCTCATTAGTGAGACGTCTTAGAAAAGTACATTTCTGTACTTGACAGAGTATCATTACAGAGATCGTTCATATTGATTGAATAAGCTCTTTAGATCTTATCCAATCTATAAATGTTATACTCAAAAAACCTAAAAAGGAAAGATAAGAGAGAATGTTCTTTTACTTTTTCTTATAGACCTTTCGGACACGAGATAGCACTCAGTGTCTATTGTCCATGTGTTGGGGTTCTGGCTGTTCTTTAGGACTGTTTGCTAGTTGGAATCCTCTGTTTACTCACAGCTGTGTGAAGTCCTCATCAGACGACTGGTGCCCCACGATCGTCTGGCTGCCGAACTGACTCAAGCTAAGTTGTTCTTGGAGGTAGCCTCCGTCCCTGTTCTCGTATACAGTGTCTCTGCCCATCCCTGTGTGTGATGAACCATCCCTTATCCCAGGTTTAGGTGACGTCAATCTGCTCCCACGTCTGTGTGTTGTGCCGTCCTTATGACTGTCTGGGCGCAAAACAGGAGATTCGTCCCTGTTTCCAGGTGATACAGTCCTATTCTCGTGTCTTTTAGGGGACCTTTCTTTGTTTCCTTGGGATACATCCCTGTTACCTTCTCTTGGAGGGGATACATCCCTATTTCCGTGTCTTTGAGGAGAGCTGTCCTTGTTCCTTGTATTTGATGCTGATACTCTGCTCCCACGCCTGATTGTTGTATCAAAATTTTCCTGATGTCTAGGAGGGGACCCTTCCCTATTTCCATGGGGCCCTTCACTGCTTCTGTGAGATGTTTCCCTGTTTCCATATCTGGGAGGAGATACATCCCTGCTTTCATGTGACCCATCCCTTATTCCATGAGACCCTTCTTTGTGTCCGTAGGACACATCCCTGGTCCCATGGGACACGTCTCTGTTTGCATGTTTATTAGGTGGAGATACATCTCTTTTCTCGGGTCTTGGAGGAGACCCATCTCTGCTCACATGTCTTTGCGGAGATAAATCCCGGCTTCGTTGCCTATGAGATGCTGTACTGTCATGCCGATGGGAATTTCCGTCCTTGTGACTTTGCCTTGGAGGCGATCCATCCCTGTCATGCCGATGGGATGTTCCGTCCTTGTGACTATGCCTTGGGGGCGATCCATCCCTGTCATGCCGATGGGTTGTTCCTTCCTTGTGGCGATGCCTTGGCGGCGATCCATCCCTGTTATGTCGATGGGTTGTTCCGTCCTTGTGGCTATGCCTTGGCGGCGATCCATCCCTGTTCCAATGCCTCGGAGGAGAACCATCCCTGCTTCCATATCTGTGCGAGGTACTATAATCGTGGTCTTTGTGCGGCTTTCCGTGGCTATGATGCCTGTGGGATGTACCATGATCGTGATGTCTTTGGGAGGTTCCGTGTCTATGAGAGGACCCTTCTTTGTCATGATGCCTATGGGATGCTCCACTCCTTCCATGCCTGTGAGATTCATGCCTATCTTCATGCTTGTAGGACGTGCCATCTTTGCTCAAATGCTCTTCCTTTGCTTCCTCCCTCAGATTATGAAGAACAGCTTCATTATGCATTACTCGCCTCCGTAGCTCATCATTGCGTAGGCGCAGCATATCTTTTCGATCTTGCTGATCCTGGACGTTTTCTCGCAACAGATCATGTTCCTTCCGCAGGTCAGATAACTCCTTATCTTTAGCTCGCCAGTCTTCTTTGTCTGCCAGAGACGAGAGCAAGGTTTTAGGGTGGATATCTAGGGATTGGAGGAGCTCTCGTTTGCCTCTACTCTCCTCCCAATCGACCATCAGGTTTTTGAGGTCAGCCTTGTGCGCCCGACTTTGATCACCTCGTGCCTTCTGTATAGTATCGCATTTCTCCTCCGCACCGTCTATGTTTTCTAATATCTTTTCTATCTGTTCGTCAGCCTTTTTATTCCTCGTTTCTAGCAAACCTCGCTCCTCACGATAATCCCTGATCTTTTGGATTCTCATAGCCTTTTGATAGTCATCATCTTGCAATTTCATTGGAAATTGTTCCCGCTTTTCTAACAACCAATTCCTATCAAATTCGACTTCTTTTTTCAACCGTTCCAAGCGCTGTTCTTTCTCTCGAAGTTGTTCTGCGTCTGTTCGTAGATGGCTTCCCCATTTGTTTAGAGACGAGTCGAAATTGGTCAACATGACACCCATCTTCGTCAGGGTATCATCTGTTTCCCGCAGTTTGTTTTCGCCAAACTTAACCGTGCCGGAATATGCATCATAGATGTCTTTCATTAGATCGGTACTTTGGTGGAGTTGCTTTATACAGGTGTATATCTTGTCTGGATCCGTCACCTGAACACTGATATTCTGAGTTGGCGGACACTTAAGCAGGGATAGCAACTTTTTAGCCATCCTCCGACACTGAACTCACCGGTACTGGCCACCAAGCCGGCTTACCTGCTGTAAGGAAAGTATGTTCGTTGCACACTACTATGCCGCCGCCATTTATGTTGTTGTTGGTTGAACGATAATGACGTCACCAATATTGTGTCGTCCCCAAGTATTATGACGTCATAAAAATTGTGGTAAACAATGTCGATTGGTGAACGCATTTGCCTACAGGATACAAGGAGCTATATTTTTCTTGGCACAAATGGTGAGCTATAATTGCGATAAACAATTGTTAATGACACGTCATAAATTACCAGGCGTTTAACAACTTACATGTAACATAGTTTTTGTTTAACACTATGGTAATACCGAGTGGTTTTAAACACCAAGATACAAGATACAAGATACTTTATTTAACGTCGCATACAGGTAAACAAGGAACATTAGCTCTTGAAAGCTATCATTGCGACAAACATATGTAAAATAACAATAACGTATTATATTTCAAGTAAATGGAGATAATCTCATATATTAATAAAAAGCAGGAATAATCATCACAGAAAAAGAAAGTTTCCATATCCCAGGATTCTAAGTGATTTGGAGTCCCCTACCTAAAAGCATTAAATGTGATCACAGATAAGTAGTATTCAGAATAAGTAAATAATAGACATAGTTAATAGTGAATGAATACTTGTATATCACACAAGAATTACTTACGACTTGGATTAAAACACTATGAAATGGAATATACAAACATGGTAATATAGCAAAGAATAAAGATTGACAGAATATGCACTATTATAGTGTGAATTAAAAAATGATACCGAAATCAATTAACATTTTTTTGTAAAAAAAATATATTTTAGAATATATGGAATTAAAATACAAATAAGATGCTGTAAAAATATAGAATAGAATTAAAACATCAGAAATGAAATAAGACAATAAAAGTATCACACAATCCAAAATGTCAGGTGGCAGAGGTAACCAGGGCACAGTATGAAGTATCACTCTTTGCAGATATTGCAAAGGCAGATGGGGCCATCCCAGGGATGTACCAGCCACCGGAATTCTTTGAAGTTTTCAACTTTTCGGAAGTCATTTGGGAGACTGTTCCACACCCGGGCGGCCTCAAAAGCAAACGATTTATGTCCATACTTCACAGTGTTGACCTAGGCACCTCTGCAGTATTTTCCTTCCTGAAGTCATAATTAGACATCTGAATATTTACACGGTTATGAATATATTCAGGAGAAATTTTGTTTATGATTTTAAAAACCTCACAACCCATATCTTTAGGTAAGGTAATGTATCAAGGAACAAATATACCGAATTTGTAGTGTATGTATTGTATTGTAACTGTTGTATCTATTGTATTAATTAATAGAACAGTATAGATTATATATGCTAAACTAGTATTTTGACTAAAAGTAAACCAATTTTGGGAATAATAGATGACAATAAAGTTTAAAAGTTTAGTAGAAATTAAATTGAAATAACAGATTGATCACTTCAAGTGGTAAACACTTTATTGCAGTCCTAGCAGCGTTCAATGGAAATAACGACTTTGGGATCTGAATTTAACTACGGTTACAATATAAAATGTTTACAAGATGCAATAATCAATTACGTAGAAATAAACGTATACATCTACCTCGGAATTCCTACACTGTCACATTATCAGGCTGTCAGAGGTAAATAAATCATACAAAAAAAAAACTTAAACAGGCTGTAATTTCAAAAGGTTAGCAATTATATATTATTTAATATACCTTTAAGACGTTTTTTCGTTTACTTTTACCGCAATTACCTGGTTTAAATTGAAAGGTTTCCCAGGTTTATTCAATCATTCCGTACAGAACTGGACGTGAACAGGTAAGGGAGATCACCTGCCCGACTACATGTACTTTGGGGTTTCTCCCGGTATTCCCGTAGGCCAAGTGGTTAAGGCGTCTGGCATTCTGCTACCACTAGCCCTCCACCACTGGGTTGCGGGTTCGAGATCTACGTGGGGCAGTCACCAGGTACTGGACGTAGGTCGGTGGTTTTTCTCCGGGAACTTCGGCTTTCCTCCACCACCAAAACCTTGCACGCCCTTAAATCACCATAGCTGTTAATAGGACGTAAAAAAAAATCAAAAAAAGCTGGTATTCCGATTTTCTCTTATAGTAAGACCCTCTGCACACTTCCATTTCCACAGCAACAGTGATTGTTATAAGCGTGTTACTTAATTTGATCAAATGAGCACTCGAGACCCTTTTAGCGGTTCTATCACTTGTTGTAGCGCCATTGTTATTCCTAGTTTACGATATTAGTTTCCAAAGCAACCAAGGAGACACGTTGCAATGCCGGCGTATACATTTCTGAAAAATATGTTTTGGTAAATTACGTAAAAAACAAATCTGGGTAATGTAAATTGAGTTTATAGCGTGTCATTGTAAATCAATGTATACGGTGACATTTTAAAACATACCAAAGTTTTAAATGAACCATTACCTAAACATCAAATATCAAAGTTATTTGAAAATTTTCGTCTCGTGATTTTTCACCTTTGAACGTTAACTACTTCTTCTATTTCTTATGGACATTTACTTTGAGAAATGATTTTCCGCTGACATTCGGTTTCAAATATAATCTTAAATAACCGCGTTTTTAGTTTTGTTCAACGTCTTGACATTTAAATCAGCTATAGATCACATCTGTCTTTGAACACAGTGAAACTAATATATTACAGGATAAAATATCCCACGTATACAGCTTACAAGGTTCAGACCTTCAGCGTTTTTAGCTGTGAAAAGTTAATAATTCTTGATCTATTGGATAAACAATTTCACCTGTGATTAAAACTA
Organism: Mizuhopecten yessoensis; assembly: GCF_002113885.1. Taxonomy (NCBI): domain Eukaryota; kingdom Metazoa; phylum Mollusca; class Bivalvia; order Pectinida; family Pectinidae; genus Mizuhopecten; species Mizuhopecten yessoensis. Next base: position 1,486,424 of record NW_018404373.1, read on the forward strand.
TAGATCTGCTCAAGGACAAACTAGTACATTTCTAATCCGAGTTTCCTTTCGCATTTCTGTTTTATGGCTTCAGGGAAGCGCTTTGGTATCGATATTCTTCAACGTGTCGGGAGTTTTCCTGACAAGGTGTGTGACAGGAGAAGTACAAGTAGAAATACAACGCTCTGTTAGAGCTACGTGATGTTTTTGTGAACAATTAATTAAAAGGGTAGTGGTTTGATGAGTTGTTTCTTCACACTGGATCGTCTATATCAGATACATATTAATAATCCCAGTAATCATTCCCTATATTATATCTATTTTGAAACGGGTTTAATAAGAAACTCTCGACGCGGACAAACCCGATATTTCTATTGCACTAAAGGTCAAGATTTCGGATTTATTTGAGATATTTTCCTTTTGCGTTTCACGATTTCTTTTCGTTTCCAAGATTTAAAAATGTACATATTGTTACCAATTGAAGATAAAAGTGTATAACAGTACATTTGTAAGTTCTGATGTCTTCTGTTGAAAGTTTTGTTCGCAGCATTCTAACACTATACATTTGTTTGACAAGTTTCGATTTTCTAATCTTTATTTATTAAGTTTAAACTAGATTATATCATTTTTACATTCAAGTAAATATGCTAATCCCATGATTATCGTTTATTGTTTAATTAATTTCACACATCCGTAGACGTAGACGAACGTTGTTTACGAGAATGATGTGCACGCTGTAGCGCACTTCCGGTGATCAGTCTACAGGACACACGGAGTTCCGGTACGCTTGACGTTCGTGATGAGTTTTATGAAATGGAGTGTGCAATAAAATGATGCAATCTACGCATATGGACACTCCCTGCTTTAATATAACTTTGGCATTACGGTATTGCAAATAAATTAATCTGTTATGATATTGATTTTAAAAATGGTTCTTTCCAAAAATCCCTACATCAGTCAAATTTCTAACAAAAGACATTTTATTATTTATCAAATTGAAATGTCAAGGACTAACAGCGTGATTATCACGAGATACAATATGCCAAGAATCTCGGAAGTGCAGTCCCATGACAAATTAAAGGTCACAAGTGTATTTTACTCTATACTTCATGCAGGTCTATGATGACGCAACCAAATGGATATCCTGGCCACCGTCTCTAGAATATTAAATAATTAAGAAAAAACTAACTCTAATAATTTTGATCACTTGGATGTCTGATCCTAAGTTCTAAACTAGGGGGAGATAAGCTAGTAGTAAAATGACTCCTCAGTTTTCTGTTTGCTTTCATCTATTTTCAACCTTTCAATTTTCAAACAACTATAATCCCGTATAAGGCATCGCCAACATGAGCTGTTTATGTGATACTCATTTTGAAATATTTTACAACAGTGACAACGGTTCTAATATAGTTTAGCGTTATGGTACACTTTACGTAATTTTTTTACCCTACTTATTTACCAGAGGCCTTTCCCCCCAATTCCGGGCCTGGAAATAACATCCTCGAACCCACGACGACTGGACTGCTATAGTAAATGTCAAAACTGACGGAGTTGAAAGATTCAATAAAGATACGGCTTCGGGAGATTAGTTTATATATATGAATTACGAACACCTGTACGTTTTAAGTAACAGTGGAAAAAGTTCTGATCGTGTTCGCTTGACCTGGCTAGTTGTACACGACTACTGTTGTGTATAACACACTAAGCTTGTACAACAGGCTCCAATACTTATACCGTCAGGTAACCAAGCACCAGCACGATCAAATTAACGCTCGAGGATCAACAAGTATAATAATTACACTCATGTATTAGACAGCATTAAGTATGAAGTTTCTTTTAGTTTTGATGATAATGTTAGCCAGAATGTACTATCTTGCACATTAAAGCTGCTATATATATAGGTGCTATCTCGCTTCAAACGTTTTAAAAGAACATTAAACCTGCAAATTAAGAATGCATGCATTCTATTGCATCTTCCACGTCAATACAACGTTTGCATAAGGCCTCTTCTATCCTTAATGGAATTACTCTCAATGGCGCTTAGCATTTTAGGGATTACAGTCATGCATTATGCAACGCAATCCGGATTGGTGGGATCTGCCTCACCACGCGATCCTCTCTAGCGCCTCTATACGTGTTGAAGGTTATGTATGTGTTCGTATCCTTGTGGGTCTGTATCTCCACCTGCTCGTTGTAGTGTCATACCACCTAATACCACAATGTTCGTCACATTGTAATACCAAACCCCGACTATATGACACTCTAGGTAGGTGTAATGAGCAGCAAGGGTTAAGTGTACTGTTGAAGGACAACCATATCCTCATGATCCTGCCGTTTGTGGAATCCTAACATATGAATTTGCGTGCAATAAACCAGGACACTACCGACTTCCGTCTTAATTGCCACTCCTTAAATATGTTTTGTATAGGTTTAACTCTTTCCGCAAAGTATTTGCACATCACGGTACTATAGTATAGAGCCTGAATATGTCACAATCTCACGAATCTAGATCTATATATGTCTACATATATAAGTATAATCCACAGAGACCCGAATGGCTTTAATGCGGAGATAAAACCATAGGTACCCAATAATTTATTTTACTAGGTATGTTAAAACCTACATTGTATCATGATGTGCAAAAGGTATTATTACATGTATACCTCATGACCTTTGTAACAGCGTGTTTGATTCGTTTATATTGATCACTTGACGTGTTACTGTAAATAAAACATCGTGTTTTGTCTAACGCGCTCGAGTATCATTGGTCATATTTCCCTTATTCGAAGTATCTCTAGTAAAATGTGGAGGAACCATCAAAATCGATTTCTGAGTGACTGAAGCAGACGACAACAATGGTACGTCATTTTGATCCTCTTTACTAACGTGTTATTGTTTTATTTTAGCATAATAACTTATTTGTTTCCCTCGTGGTTGGGAAAACGATTCTTTGTTTCCCCTCGATTAATTATTTTGTCATACAACAAGGAGAATACATGTATACAATGTAACACTGGACGTTTAAGGGGTTTCTTATAACAAGTGGGATCCATGTACAACCCTGGACGTTTAAAAAAATACAACCCTAATGTTATAAACACTGGTGTATAACATCAAACCCCAAAAAGCCGACTGGACAAGTATTACCGTTAGATTGGGGCGGGAATTTCACCGAATGTTGAGGTTTGAACTTCAAATATTACTTTCTGCACATCACGATAGGACCAAACATAGTAACGGTCACACATTTCATGTCATTGTCGGTGAATCTTCACCACATTGCACTTCTCTGTCTCTTTGTAGACGATATAAGATGTAGTTATGTTAGTTAATGTAGAAACATAAAGGAAATTCTCATTGAAAGAATCATAAGATACCGAATTGAAGAATAGAATGAGAAAAAAATAGATATAAATGAATAATAAAGAAAATACAAAAAAGTTAATGTAGCACTGGAGCGTGTAAAAACAATCCAAACACAACATTTGTTTTTGTGTTCTGGGAATAGAACCAGTAAAGCTAACAGAAACGGAAGTTCTGTGATGTTGATATTAATTCCGATTATAACGTTATTAAAAGTCAATTGTTTGATTGTTTGTTTTTGAGATAAGTCGGGAATTTCCAACGACTGGAAGCTGTGTACATTTCACATACCACTCTGTCCCAACAAAGAAAGTAGTTTTAGCCGCTTGATCACACGGGTAATGGAGCGTTATGACCCGTGACAAGGTCTGACAACACTTCAAACTGAAAACTGTAATACGTACAGCTTCGATTTTATCTTCAGTGATTGTCAAAAAATGGCGACTTATCTGGTGTTGTTTGATTTAACGCGACAACATTTAAGTAGCTGACCTCGTTTTGACTTAAGATCGGAAATAAGTTTAGTAGACTACTCTCCCGATCACATAATGATTTACAATTTGTTTATCTGGCGAAAACCAATATATTTTTTTATTTATTATACACATAACATTACGATTTGTCACCTGCAACTGGTTATGAAGTGATCTCGTCAATGACACGTCTCCATAGCCTTTTCTAAAAGACAACACAGACGTCGGACTGATAAGTCCGGATTCCGAGCCTAATGAAGCATTCATTTTTTTTGCAATTACTCTTGTGGTTTTACACCGTTGAAAGGATACAAACGTTACAGTAGTGCAGTATACCTTGCGCAGAATCAGATAGGGACTGTTTTCTATCTCGAGTTTCACTTGAAGCTGTCTGTCCAAGGCTAGGCAGATCTATATCTCAGTCGTGTTGCTTTGGAGTGTATTAAATGCTATCACTAAGCGGCCCTCGCTTATTTTTACGATACTCAACGAGTTATCTATTAATGTTTATTACAGTACAGGGGGTTAAGCATGGTAAAGTAATGATTAGATCTTTCGAAAGTTGCAAAACGTTGGTTCGAAAACTGATAAAATACCCGCAGAAAACAATGAGTTATTTTCGTAATGCGGTTCAATAATTTAGGCCGCGCTAAAATTTAATTCATATATTTGAAATTAAGTCAACAAATAATGAATCTTGCCTTTGATGTAAAATACTTGTCCAGGGTTGATTGAGAGGTTAACAGTTATACAACCGGTGAATTTTGATCAAACTTTATAAAAGTAAATGTGGGTCATGTGTTAATGGTTCTTAACGTCACACCTAGATTACCTCACCGGTAGTTAAAAAAATGTTATGCTGTCAACCTAGATCTTAAAACCTGTATATCATGTTTCGTTTTATACTTTTCTTTGTAAGTTTATTGAAAAGAGTGAAGTAATTCTTACCGGCTCCCCGGCTGCTTCGCTTTGAAACAAATGCAGACACTAGCAATTATTAGCTTGTTATAAAAATATGACTATCATGGCGAAGGCTAATGTGATCAAACAACACTAAACTTGCCGCTAGTTTCATTTTTAATCTCCTCCGGGAAGACCTACTGTAATTTAAATTTGTAAGAAGCGATTTTTTTCCGTAAATATTTCCCTCTCTTCTACCGGATGCAACAGCTGTTATTTACGTATTCATAACACAGGTGTGGAAATACAGTGTTTTCTAATTCATGATATTCGTTCACACTGTTACTACTAGACTTTGGCACACGATGCGCACTTAATCCTCACAATACGGTTACTTAATTTTAATACCTGATAGTAAGAATCGTGTATGCTTACCCATATCTACAAGTTCCTCCTCCAGAAATCAGAACAATTTTTTATCATTCTACCACATCGGCGATATAACGACTCATTTCATTGATTAATAACCATGTATTATCATTGGACAAGAATACACGCGCGTGATTGTATCATTTTCGAATAGACTCCCTGCATTGGAAGTATCAACCAGTGAGCCGGGTGTTTCTCGACTTAGGTGAATTTATGTAGCTTATCGATCCTTGTTTAAGAAAGTATGTGATTAGTTGATCTAATTCACGTTGTCTTACTGGCACTGTCGTAGTCACGTCTGTATCATCAACATATGTTTGCATGTTATCATGAAAAATATATCTAACTCTGAATCCGAAAATATATGAAAAAAAGTTTATTCAGACTTAAGTTGTCTTCGTTAATAATTTTTCAAATATTTTCTCCCCCTCATAACATTTTTAACTGCGCATTTGCTGAATATTTGATATAAAGTGGCAAATAGTACACTTGTTTAAAGTAAGAGAAACTATGAACGTATCAAACAGGGTTTTCACTTACATGTATTTCATAATTCATACTGTACCTTACCTAAAGGGCTGAGTGTGGTCGACAGGATCGCATTTCTTCACTTAGGTTTGAAGGGAATAAAACTCTCGTGGTTATTATTAATTTCCTTTGTATTCATGTTACACATTTAAAAGCTAACTATTTATGTCACCCTAACCCCCAACTGTAGTGTACGTTACACATGCAATGTAGTTATGCACCAGCTATTTCATAGCTAAGCATTTGTTGTGGACGCTTGTCTACGTGATATTTTTTAGTAATAAGAGTTATCTCCCGTCATTTGACTCTATTTAGAGTCTGACAAGCAGTCTTTACATTTTTTCAAAATTATACCTAAAATTTGTAGCTTTTGAACCTGAATGATTTATAAAATAAAAGCACAAACGCAGACACAACATTCCTCACCCTTCAACTCCAGCACACATCTATGAGATGAATTTCTGTTTTTCTTTTCCTTTATGGCTAGATAACTCAGCGCCACTTAAAGACAGGTAAATTTGATATACAGGTAACCCTGCCCTCATTAAAGGCAGGTAAATCATATACAGCTACTCACTAAATAGATAGGTATATTACGTGCAGGTAACTTTACCTTCATTGCCTGTCAATCAGACATCAGGAACGATAACTCTGACAGACTCTGTAGGAGAATATGGTGTCGATTTCAACACTAAGGTGAAAGACTCGATTGATTTATGTAACAAGTGTGTATAGCTTACACCATACAGAAATAAAGAGAAAATATCGAAAGTATTGCATGGCAGTCGCGACCCCAGAGAGGTTTTATGGACCTCCCAACCTGCCGTATTTCTTTTTAAAAATCATGATCCCCCACTTGGAAACCCCAAAATTATTTTGGAACCAACTCACCCACCACTCTCAGTGGTCTCTATAGTACACAACACACCTTCATCCTCTTTCTCTACTGGAAATGTAATGGAACGCAGTTAATTAATTATGGGTTATAGAGTAACACTGTTAACTCAAATTAACACAGTTACACTGTCCTCTAGCTATTATTAACATAGTTACGCTGTCCACTAGCCAGTTAACAAAGTGAAACTGTTCACTAGCTATAGTTAACAAAGTGAAACTGTTTACTAGCTATATTTTACAGAGTAACATTGTCAACTAGCTAAAGTTAACAAAGTAACGCTGTCCACTAGCTATAGTTAGCGTAGTAACATAGTCTGTTAGCTATGAGTAACATCATATCACTGTTCATTAGCTAAAATTTACATTGTAAAACTGTTAATTGTTTACAGTTAACATACAGATACTGTTTACTAGCTATATTTAATATAGAAACACTGTCCACTAGATACAGTTGAAAAGTAGCACTGTTCACTAGTTAGCTATAGTTTACATAGTTACACTATTCACTAGCTATAGTTTACATAGTTACACTATTCACTAGCTATAGTTAACATGGTAACACTGTTCACTAGCTATAGATAATTTCGTAGCACTGTTCACTAGCTATAGTTAACATGGCAACACTGTTCACTACCAATAGTTATTTTTTTAGCACTGTTCACTAGCCATAGTTAACATAGTAACATTCTCCTCTAGCTATAGTTTACATACTACATATGTAACACGGTCAACTAGCTATAAGTAACATAGTAACACCCTCTTCTAGCTATTGTTAACATAGTACCACCCTCTTCTAGCTATAGTTAACATTCTAAAACCCTCTTCTAGATATAGCTAACATAGTAACACCCTCTTCTAGCTATAGTTAACATAGTAACACCCTCTTCTAGCTATAGCTAACATAGTAACACCCTCTTCTAGCTATAGTTACCATGGTGACGCTGTCCACTTGCTATTGGTTACAAAGTAACACTGTTCACAACTATAGTTAACATAGTGACACCTTTCTCTAGGTATAGTTAACATAGTAAAACTCTCCACTAGCTATATGTAACAATGTAAAACTGTCCCCTAGCTATATTTTACATAATAATATGGTCAAGTAGCTATAGTTAAAATGGTAACACTTTCCACTAGCTAAAGTACACATAGGGAAATTCCCTACAGCTCTAGGCTTGTAAGGCAACCTAATTAATCCACATCTTTTACATATAGTCACTCAATTCACTATCTTTAGTTACATTTTGTGTAACATAGTAACACTGTCCACTAGCTATAGTGATCATAGTAACCCTGTTCTCTAGCTCTAGTGAACATTGTAACACTATCCTCTATGTTTAGTTGGTATAGTAGTATCATCCTCCGTCTATAGTAAATATAGTAATACTGTCCTCTAGCTATAGTGAACAGAGTAACACTGTCCACTAGACTATAGTTAACATAGTGACACCTTTCTCTAGGTATAGTTAACATAGTGACACCTTTCTCTAGGTATAGTTAACATAGTGACACCTTTCTCTAGGTATAGTTAACATAGTGACACCTTTCTCTAGGTATAGTTAACATAGTAAAACTCTCCACTAGCTATAGTCAACATAGTAACACTGACCACTAGCTACAGGGAACATACTAACACTGTCCACTAACTATAGGGAACATATTTACACTGTCCCCTACCTAGAATGAACATAGTAACACTATCCACTAGCTATAGTAAACATAGTACCACTGTCCACCCGCTCTAGTAAACAAAGTAAAACTATACACTAGCTATAGTGACCATAGTAACACTGTCGATTAGCTATGGTGAACATATTAACATTGTCCACTCGCTGTAGTGAACATCGTAACACTGTCCACTAGACTATAGTTAACATAGTGACACCTTTCTCTAGGTATAGTTAACATAGTAACAGTGTCCACTAGCTACAGGGAACATAGTAACACTGTCGATTAGCTATGGTGAACAAAGTAACATTGTCCACTAGCTGTAGTGAACATCGTAACACTGTCCACTAACTATAGTGAACATATTAACTCTGTCCACTAGCTATGTTGAACATAGTAACACTGACCACTAGCTACAGGGAACGTAGTAATACTGTCCACTAGCCATAGTGATCATAGTAACCCTGTTCTCTAGCTCTAGTGAACATTGTAACACTATCCTCTATGTTTAGTTGGTATAGTAGTATCATCCTCCGTCTATAGTAAATATAGTAATACTGTCCACTAGCTCTGATGAACATAGTAACACTGACCACTAGCTACAGGGAACGTAGTAATACTGTCCACTAGCCATAGTAAACATAGTAACACTGACCACTAGCTACAGGGAACGTAGTAATACTGTCCACTAGCTACAGGGAACATACTAACACTGTCCACTAGACTATAGTTAACATAGTGACACCTTTCTCTAGGTATAGTTAACATAGTGACACCTTTCTCTAGGTATAGTTAACATAGTAAAACTCTCCACTAGCTATAGTTAACATAATAACATTGTCCACTAGCTGTAGTGAACATCGTAACACTGTCCACTAACTATGGTCAACATAGTAACACTGACCACTAGCTACAGGGAACATACTAACACTGTCCACTAACTATGGTCAACATAGTAACACTGACCACTAGCTACAGGGAACATAGTAACACTATCCACTAGCTATAGTCAACATAGTAACACTGACCACTAGCTACAGGGAACATATTAATACTGGCCATTAGCAATAGTGAACATATTAACTCTGTCCACTAGCTATGGTGAACATAGTAATACTGTCCTCTAGCTATAGTGAACAAAGTAACATTGTCCACTAGCTGTAGTGAACATCGTAACACTGTCCACTAGCCATAGTGATCATAGTAACACTGTGCACTCGCTATAGTAAACAAAGTAAAACTGTCCACTAGCTACAGGGAACATATTAACACTGTCCACTAGCCATAGTGATCATAGTAACACTGTCGATTAGCTATGGTGAACAAAGTAACACTGTTCACAACTATAGTTAACATAGTAACACTGACCACTAGCTACAGGGAACGTAGTAATACTGTCCACTAGATACAGTTGAAAAGTAGCACTGTTCACTAGCTATATGGAACATAGTAACACTGTGCACTAGCTATAGTGATCATAGTTACACTGTTCTCTAGCTCTAGTGGACATTGTAACACTATCCTCTATGTTTAGTTGGTATAGTAGTATCATCCTCCGTCTATAGTAAATATAGTAATACTGTCCACTAGCTCTGATGAACATAGTAACACGGTCCACTAGCTATAGTGGTCGTAGTGACACTGGTCTGTAGCTCTAGGGAGCAGTGTAACACTATCCTCTATGTTTAGTTGGTATAGTAGTATCATCCTCCGTCTATAGTAAATATAGTAATACTGTCCACTAGCCATAGTAAACATAGTAACCCTGTCCACTAGCTACAGGGAACATAGTAACACTGCCCACTCGCTATAGTAAACAAAGTAAAACTGTCCACTAGCTATAATGAACATAGTAACACTGCCCACTCGCTATAGTAAACAAAGTAAAACTATACACTAGCTATAGTGAACAAAGTAACATTGTCCACTAGCTGTAGTGAACATCGTAACACTGTCCACTCGCTATAGTAAACAAAGTAAAACTGTCCACTAGCTATGGGGAACATAGTAACACTGCCCACTCGCTATAGTAAACAAAGTAAAACTGTCCACTAGCTACCGGGAACATATTAACACTGTCCACTAGCCATAGTAAACATAGTAACACTGTCCACTAGCTATAGTGATCATAGTAACACTGTTCTCTAGCTCTAGTGAACATTGTAACACTATCCTCTATGTTTAGTTTGTATAGTAGTATCATCCTCCGTCTATAGTAAATATAGTAATACTGTCCTCTAGCTATAGATTTTTTAGTAACACGACCCATTGCCTATAAATTGTATTGTAACATACATGTAGTAGATAGTTTGGTTGGGTTTTGGGATTTAAGGACGTGCTTTTATGTTTGTAATGTATGCGTTCGTGTGTATGTATACTGGAGGTAGTGTATGTTGATGTATTTGCAAATTGCCTATCTGTGATTCTGTGATAGCGCGGATCTGATGCAAACTTTAGAGTGTTAGCTCACTTAAATAACTGTTACGAAGGCACCTAGTACAGTATTCCATCCGGCCACCTTAAACTGACAACGGGTGAACCAGATGTTACGATAACCATAAATGCTGAATGTTAAGCAAGAAATAACAACTAAATGTACCATTTTTTAAGGACTTCAGTATGCCCCGGCCAGGGGACAGAACCCATGAATTGCCTACTCCACTTTGGCGCACGCTCAACACTGAAAACGTGATCAAGTATTGGTAAGCAAGGCACTAGGAAACAAAAAGAAGATCCAAAATTATACAATGGGTAAACAGATCAATTGTGGTATTTTCAATGTCTCCTTAGCAGAAGAAAGGTCCCCGATTTGAAGGGGCTCCCACATTAGTCGCCTTTTATGACGTGTTTTGGGACACAGCAGGCCTATTCTTTCTCCAAACCTACCGAGTAACACACACTAACTATAGATACTACCGAGTAACACACACTAACTATAGATACTATCGGTAACACACACTAACTATAGATACTATCGGTAACACACACTAACTATAGATAATATCGGTAACACACACTAACTGTAGATAATATCGGTAACACACACTAACTATAGATACTATCGGTAACACACACTAACTATAGATACTATCGCAGCACAGTCTGACTAGCTGTTACACATTAACATGGTGCCACTAGTTACGTTTATAAAACACGGGACACAAACTATAGGTTGGTCATTATGGATTATAAATTGTAATGTAGCATCTAGACACAGTTTCGCCTTTACTTCAAACTAGATGTTTCGTAATCTCAAATAAAAATATTTGGGAATGAAATTTACGATTCGAAAATAAATCACACGATTTCATTTGATCAAATTCTTTCAAGAAAGTGTTTCCGGAAGTCGGATAGAAAGATAATTAAGTTAAACCAGCAGACATCTTCTAACGGCCCAATAAAACAACGTCGTACCACTCGCTATCGGCGGTGATCAGGGATCTGGAGATTTAAACATGAAACGATTTAAAGCGTAAAAAATTCTCTGTGATAAAAAACTAAGCCATCTTATTTCCTGGATAAATATATTTGATACAGGGTTTACTGTTGACAGCATGCCTGACGTTCTTATCAAATTTTGAGATGCTTTTTCATTATTACAGTAAGAAGTGATATAACGCATGGTATAATCTTGCTACATCTTATCTATGTACATTTTAAGAGAACGGACTATTACATATGTAGAAAACGTTTATGTTTGGGAAAAAAAAATCAATAAAATTAATTGTTTTATAGATGTATAAAGACACCACGCTTAACACTAATAAAACTAGCAAATGTTCGCCTTTAAATCCACTTCAAGGCTGTCACAAGTTATACATCATCATATATCACAATTCCCGTCCTCCAAGGGGTTAACTTCTATTAGCTTCAATCGATGACATCAGATAATGTAATACTCTATTTAAACCACATGTGTAATAATATTTACTTTTAAGAACATTGGTTTCCCTTGATGCATTCTTATTGTTATGTATGTCTAAACGCCAGGAACCTTCTAGAAATACCACTATTGACATCAAATTCCAAGGTAAGTATTCCAATGCTAAAGAAACAGTTACAAACAAAGATATCAAAAATAAAACAAAAAACCATCTGAAACTATAAATGACTTATTTTATTATATAACGAGTTTCTGCTTCGCTGTGATTGGCCGATACCACGCTCAGGTTTTATTACAAAATGCGATGCTGACCAGCTGCGACTCGCAATCACCCGCGCGAGAATTGTCAACAATACAATCCGGTAACCTCGACTAAAAATAGCGACAGGGAATATCCTTTGCGAATGGCATTTTGACCAATCAAAACGCAGAAGTGTGAATCATCGGGCAAGAAACAATGGCAGACAGCAACAGGTAGACGACCGATAATGGAATTAAGGAACGTAAAGGTTAGGTAGTGTAGCAGATGATTCCCTCCAACACATCTTAAATAATATACTAAAAAAGGCACTGGATCAGTCTTAAAAGTTACCGGGATTACATAGAACAGAAAGAACACGAACAGATTTTGAAACTTTGTTAAAAAAATGTAAATTATGAAAACATATTTTGCATGTTATGTATCATGTTACAAAACAATCTTTGATTTTGTTTTAGGTTGACATGGGTATTATATTTCTGTGTGAATTTATAGTAAATTAATAAGTCTTGACAGACAAATAAGGAAGTTAAATGAAGTTAATTAGGTGTTGTGGCTCCCAATACACCTCATTTATTGATTCAATTTTAATAGATCCACGTTGACCGTCATCCACCTTACATTTACGCCTTTGGCGAGACTTTGCGAGGCTGAACTCCCCAACCCTTTTTTTCGGAAGTGACAATCGATTCAGTAAAGTCATAGAAAGTCAGGTCAGAAAAGCAAGGTGTGTCAAGATGCAAGTATAGCACGAAAATAAAAAGGAAATAGCCAGAAGTGACCATCAAGGCAGTTCAACAATTTGGTATAAAACGTTTCCTTTACCGTACCAGATACCTTACTCGAGTATGTGATGTTATCTGCATGTCGTAATTTCCTTATAGATTTGTTTTTTATTTATTAAACATGCTCATGGAGACAGCTTATCAGGCCCCGGGAGTCGTCCTCACATATCACGTGATTTACAGTGTTTACATGAATACTGCGTCACTACTTACTGCCGACGTCATTTTAGTTTGAATCTGACATCGATGTCCATTGCTGTCATCATATTAGGTATATTTTACACATTCTAAGAGCTGCCATGTTTGGTAATGAAACTACAGATATACCTTAACAATAGGTTATGTAATGTAATTTTGCTTGAGATGTATGGTTATATGTGTAGGCCCTCGTAAGAATGTTGAGATCTATATCAGATCAGCCCTTAGTTGATTACAAAGTTTACTTAGCTGTAAGATAAGCGTGAAGGTTTCGATTTTCTCATCGTGAACTTTCCCTTTCTCGACAGTGACATTGCTGGATCTCAACATTCGGTGTTTACATGTTGCAGTCGAAGTGGTAATCAATGCTTTCTCCAAATATCACGATTTCCGTTAAAGGTGTTGACTGCTGACAAGCTTGCGACATAGGGTTTCCAAATGCATGTTGGTGTACACTGTGGACAGGTTTTATGGTAGCTATCACGATCACATTAGGGAATATGATATTTCATTGTTTGATATGATGGTTGATGTTTTTGATTATGCTCATTAGTCTGTCTTGTTATTTCGTATTTTAGCCATGAAATATGTGACATTACTTGAATCGACCTAAATTTCGATGGTGGTTGTCGTTCATGAAACAGAAGGCGTTTGTCCTTCTGGAACACTAAGTCTCATTCTCCTTTGTTTCAAGGGTTTCTGATTTATAGGTTTTGTTGACACTCTCCCCCTCCTCCTCCTCTCTCTCTCTCTCTCTCTCTCTCTCTCTCTCTCTCTCTCTCTCAAACCTTTTTAAACAGAAACGAAGTAATATGCATAAACAAATTTAATCATCATTAAAGTGACGCATTTTGCAAGAGTATTATATTTCTTTACCAAAATTTCAGCATCCTAAAAACGTGTCTATTTTTGTTTAAGAAGAGGTACTTATGATGTCATGGACAAATGACCTATGCCAAGATATATCTTCTGCTGAATTGGAAGATGAGAAATATATATGTATTGCTTTCATAGTGATACACAAAAACGTCCAAGGGAATATCAAATTATATTCTGTTGTCTTTTTACTTGATCAACTAAAAAGGAAACCCTATATGATTTTTTGAAATATCTTCCTCAGTGCTGATTTTGTTTACTTTGTTCATACACATGTACCTGTTTTGATGTCAAGACATATTTAGTGAACTTTTAAAACCAAACTGTTATCAAAGCTACATCAGACCCAGCTGCTTTCTTATCCGTTTTCCATTCAATTCGTGTGTATTTCTATAACATCACTAAGACAATGCCACCAACATTAATATAACGTATACGTACGCTGGTGTTTATATCATGATGCGTTAAGATTTGCCCTCAGAACCACTCTGAATGGCTTACAGCCTTTTACGTTATTACGACATCTTAACAGAAATACATTATTTATAAGATTTGTAACGTGATCGAAGGTTTTTATTTCTGCGTATGTTTCGGAACAGTTTAGACGTTTTGACATTTGGTAACATTGATGAAGTTAAGATGGACGAAACGGCCATATTGTGCAGGAAATTTTGATCTTGTTCGGATCTTTTACATCGAGTAATAACTTCCTAGTATGTGTATCGGTTCATTGTTTCTATTGTGATCATGCAGATAACGTGAAAGAGAAATATAAAAAAAAGACAGGTTGAAGTTTTATTAATTTGATGGAATTGCTACAGGTGTCTTGGAAATGAAAACGAGGCTTCTCGGATTTCCAAAGAACAAAAATGCATATATAAAAGCTCTTCAAATTACGCTATCAACTTTGTAAAAATATTATATTCATTTTCATTCCAAAGGCGAATTTATTTGACAGATGAGCAGGAAGGAAACTTCTTCTCAAATTTCAGAGCCAAAGAGCGGATGAATAAACTTCATTGAAATAAAGGACCTTGTTCGTATGCCAACTGCTGAAGAAGGTAAAAAAAAGAAAGCTGCAAGCCATCAACGTGCCAATTCTGTTTTATCTTCTGATGGCTGTGGAACGCTGAATGCGAATATCAAAGCTTGACGCTAGTTTAATAACGAATTCGATATGGTAGAGAACTAATAATGTAAAATTTGTCCTAAACGCATAAGTGCACAAATCGTTGCTATCGGTATCAAGGATCTATCTTAACCCTCGAGAATTTAGATTTCAAATTTCGATAGATCGTCTACATCAGATATCTCAATAAAGAGGAAAGTAAAAATAAATAACTTTCATTCGCGTTTTTTTTTTATGATTAATATGAAGACAATTTATTTATAGGGTTGAAACCGTTCATTTACGCACACGAAAATGTGTGTTAATAATCCATTATGTTCTGTATTCTGGTAGAAACACTGGTGTAAATTCATGAGGCATCAAATTGTTAAAATAAATGTCTATCATTGATGATATCCTGAACTGAGGTAGTCTGTGTTGTAGTTACCACGTCCCTATAGCACGGAAAGCCAGATGTTGGAGGTAATTGACCGGAACTTCACGTGTCTGCTACCTCCACAAATACACTAGACAAGATTGGATCTCTACTTAAGTTTGATAGACACTTAGATAACTAAATTAAGCCGTACTAACCGTCCATCGTTTACTTGTACGTGTTAGACTATTGTGATGGCAGTACTATGCGCTCAAATGCAATGTTTGCTTGTAGGTATGTGAGCGATTGAAAATGCTGGTTGGTAATTTAAAATATTATGCTTGGAGACATGTTGGTGATTTTATTATAATAAACAATGCATAATAATTGAACAACCTTTAAAAGATATGGTCAAAGCGAAATTATGTGGAATGCTATTTTGAAAACATTTTACCAAATATATTTAAGTTCTCTACATCCAATATCTTTCTTTAATACAAATATTTCCTCGTCTTCCAACCTAGATCAGCCTATGTAAGTCGCATGCCTGATTTTGTTATTTGATTTTTTTTAAACATATTTTATTCAATAATGAAAAGGACAAGAAAGCAGTCGAAGCAAAAGTTGTTATTTATATCCAATGTACCAATGAACTATACCGAAGTATAAACTTTATTCTTTCTGTTAGAAATGGTAAACAAATGGTGAATTAGTAATATAGTAAGGCCTGTTTATAAAGGTCGGTACAGTGAGGGAACTATCGGTCTTAACAGACACAACGTCTTAACTAGCAGGTCCTTTAAATAGAAAACACTTTTTTGGTATCTTTAAGATGGTAGTGATAGTCCTCAATATAGGGTTCACTGTAGTTGAAAACGATCTCAAAAATATATTAGAAGTTAAAATCGTCCCAACGAATTTCGTTAATAGTATTCACAGACTTCAGGAGTTGATGAGCATTCTACACATTTCTTCATCAATCTTTTATTTCAAAACGTGAACAGACTCACATACATCAACTCCTCACGTTGATGTGTATGATTCAGCTACTGATGCTGGGGAGAGTGATATGGTGACTACACCGCCGCATTTTAAGCTATTTCAAGTACATCATTGAAAACACCACGGTGAATCCTGATAAACAAATTCCTCGATAAAAACAGACGGCAACGCCATTATAACTGTGTTTTCTTCTAATGACTTAGCCAATATTTTAAGGAATGCTAAGGTCATCATTGTTTATCTGACATCTTTCGATCCCATTCAACTTAACGCGTAACACCCCACGTGACATAAACAAAGTGATGCCTAATTTCATTCCAATATGATGCTGACGCGTCTAATTGCTTTGGCTATTAGCGCAATCTCTAGCCTTTGTAAAAATGTTCATGATTTTGTAACCACGACTGCATCCGACACTTTCATCAGAAATTAAATTAAAGAAGGACTTTGCATATGTTTGAAAGGTTAGAGTGAGTTGTCATTGATTCCTTGACTTGTTTTTGCTCATCAAATTTCTTTCTTTATCTTGAGTTTGCCGCCTGTATTGTGCTTTCTCATTGAAAAGCAGATATTTCAAAATAATATAAGTTTTTTCAACATAGTCATCCTTCGACAAACTAAACTATATCAAGCAAAAGGCACAAGTGCAATCTGTCTGTCCAAAAGCACAATTATCAAGACATCAGTGTAATCTGTCCGTCCAACAGACATTATTGTCATCTGTCCATCTGTCCGTTCAACAAATATCAGCGCAATTCGTCCGTCTTACATACATCAGTGTCAATTGTTTGTCATCCAACAGACATCAATGTCATCCGTCCGTCCTTTAGATATCAGTGTCTTCTGTCCATTCTACAGACATCTGTGTCATCTGTCCGTCCTTTAGACATCAGTGTCATCTGTCCGTCCTACATACGTCATTGTCTTCTGTCCGTCCTACAGACATCTGTGTCATCTGTCCGTCCTTTAGACATCAGTGTCTTCTGTCCGTCCTACATAGTCAGTGTATTCTGTCCGTCCTACAGACGTAAGTGTAATTTGTCCGTTCTACATACATCAGTGTCATCTGTCTGTTCTACAAATATCAGCGCAATTCGTCCGTCTTACATACATCGGTGTCAATTGTTTGTCGTCCAACAGACAAAAATGTCATGCGTCCGTCTTTAGATATCAGTGTCTTCTGTCTGTCATATAGACATCAGTGTCATCTGTCGGTCCTATAGACTTAAGTGTCATCTGCCCATTCTACAGAAGTCAGTGTCTTCTGTTCGTCCTACAGGCGCCAGTGTCAGCTGTCCGTCCTAATTACGTCAGTGTCTTCTGGCCGTTCTACGGACATCAGTGTCATCTGTTCGTTCTACAAATATCAGCGCAATTCGTCCGTCTTACATACATCAGTGTCAATTGTTTGTCTTCCAACAGGCATCACTGTCATTCGTCCGTCGTTTATATATCAGTGTCTTCTGTCCGTCCTACAGACACCAGTGTCATTCGTCCGTCCCATATACGTCAGTGTCATTCGTCTGTCCCACATACGTCAGTGTCATTCGTCCGTCCCATATACGTCAGTGTCATCCGTCCGTTCTACAGACTTTAGTGTCATCTGTCCATTCTACATACATTGTATGTCAGTGTCTTCTGTTCGTCATACAGACGTTAGTGTCAACTGTGTGTTCTTCGCACATTAATGGTATCTGTCCATTCTACAGACGTCAGTGTCTTCTGTCCGTCCTACAGACATATGTGTCATCTGTCCGTCCTACAGACGTCAGTATGTTCAGTTCGTCTTACAGACGTCAGTGTCAGCTGTCCGTCCTACAGTCATCAGTGTTATCTGTCCATTCTACAAACGTCAGTGTCATCTGTCTGTCCTACGGACATCAGTGTCATCTATTCGTGCTATAAAAATCCTTGGAGTGCTTCAGTGAATGCATGTATTTATGGTATGAACAGGTGTGAATACATCGTACGTTGTCATTCATCTCGTAGGGTTGATAATACATAGATACTAAACAAGACAAGGTTAAGATATTGGTCCATGCGGTAAACAATAGTAACCCAAGTACTGTTGTTTTATCGCATGGGCCGACATCTTGACCCGTATCACAACATGTAAGATAGGTTGATGAGGCATACGGTGCAAAGGCCTTTTAAAAATTAGTTATGTGTTATAAACTGGCTACCTACAACTGCTTCACGGGATACAAACCGACCTTTTATCTGATTCCGTAGAAATATCATGTGTATAATGTTCCCGACGATCGTGCATATACGTGTAATTAACACATGTTATTACCATATCCCAACACGAAAGAGCAGTGTACTGGAAATGAATACTAGAGGATAGCATTTGAAAATTGTCTTAGAGATAGCAATGCAATGCTTGCATGATGTGCAAACTGAGCTGGGCTGGCTGATTAATGTAATACTTGTGTTTGTATACCACAGACAGATAAATATAATACCTGTGTCTGTTTTTGAAACAATCTTCAATGCCGACTGTTCCTCACACTCATCCGGGTTACAAGAACGTTTGTAACACAGTTGAATGTCAAACATAGATAATGACACCAGCTCACAATGAATCTGGATATTCTTGTACGATTGTACACTTAACCTGACATAATGATCTCATATACCGAATAACTCTTTATAGAATCCGTTTAGGAACGCTAGTACTGCTGTTAAAACGTCATATCTGACATGAATAAAAAAAGCCGGGTACCTACATCAGCAGTGAAAATCCCACCTGGACTTTATCACGTATGAGCTGACACATTAAATGAATTCCTATTTTCTGTGTAAGAAAATTGGATTGATATCGGTCATTTGGATATTTGCCAACGAGCATTTTTGTCTGTGCTGATTGACCGTGTCGTCTCATCTTACAAATAATACTGCAACAAGAAACAAGCCCGTTACCACTTTTGCGTCACTATGTCAACAACTCGGGAGTATTTCTGTTTTTCCTGATTGAACAAGTCGTCTTATTTTGCAAGTGACACTGCAACATTTAACGTTTTTATCAAGAATCGTCAGAATCAACGTCATTCACCTGAACCACAATGTTGACCACTCGGATCATATTGGTCAGACCATTGGAACAGTGTAAACAGAAGCGGTCTTTATGTCAATGATAAGTCTCAGTCCAGTCAGGCATATTTGTCACTGGTAAAAGACATATGATTGGCTCAGAATATACAAGAAATGGGTTGTGTTTATTTGAACATTATCGATATTTTATTAAAAAAAAATGTATGACATTCTGGTACAAATATGTTGAGATTCATCTTTTAACATCAATTCAACACAGTTCAATTCAAACATATTATCAAAGATGTAGCATTGTGAAGCATAGGATGTTTGAACGGAACTATTTGTTGCAAAACATCATAAATGTTAAAAAGATGAATTTCTATTTTTTATATTTACGTTCAAAACAACAATCTTTTGAGATTTCTTTCTGTTCATGATATACGTTTAGACAAATTGTGCTACATGGCGGACCAGCCATTTTTGGAGGACCAAGATCGTGTTTCTATGGTTACCAGTTATATTACAGCTAGGGTAGTACAGCCTCTCCATACTATCTAGAGTTGTCTCTCTTTACGCCCTAAAACACACTTCTAACTTCAGAATGTTAACAACACTTTCTATCGGAACTTTAAAGGATATGTTTGTAAAAGCTGATGCAAATGTTAAACATCATGTTTTTATTCACGTTTACAAGAAGTATTACTCTTGTTACTCTCTTCAAATGATTCCCCCGCTAGTTGGAAGATCTTTATTGTCTGGTTGACATTTACAAACAGCGTATATAATAACATTATCTTCATTAACTTATGTTGTAGTTTATACATATTGGAGTTGCAATATTGTGCAAAACGGATGGTACATAAGGTTTATCAATTGCCTTGTCTTGACATCGCAATGTATTAATACTTCATACAAATTATTACTTAATGTAGCTACAACAAATTTTTTTTGTAACATCAACGAAGGAATCGGAAAAAGAAGGAAAAAGCATGAATTCATGTACATTCTAAATGGAATTAGATGAAATAAGAGTTACATATTTCATCATCATTATTCATCACAAGTCATTATTTATATAATCCTTGACCTGACTGGACCTCGAAACAATAGCTAGCAACAGTTCCCGTACTCATTGCTTCTGTGTCCTCCAAAGTCTTTCCGTGGATACCGCCAACAGGTCGTTCATAATTCAGCCGTTTTTCACAATATCAGAATTGTATGATATCAAAGTTTTACTTCTACACAAACAATTTACACGTGTTAAACGTGTCTCAACGTTTCAAGACCAAATGGTCCCTTTGTCAAGCTATATGGCTGAGCGAGCGATTTGTATTTTTACCTGTACAACGATGTGACGAAATTGTATATTGTTTATGTCACTCGACCTGGAACGTTTCGCCTATCAATAGGAAGCGTATACACACTGCATCAGATAGGTTACATCTAGGGTGTAGATACAGCCCCCTCCCCTGTTTTGTTTGTGGAGAAAGTAAAACTTTGATATCACATATTTCCAAACTGATGAATCTTATTGAAGATATCAGATTGTATGCTTTATTAAAATTATTACCGCTAATTTGTAGCATTAATTCTGTAGTTGAAATGCCATGATACAAGTACAATGGCGAATTCGTAATTAATATCAATCGTGATGCAGAGAATTTGGGGGAAATAAAACGAAATCAAAAGTTTTTCCAAATGGTGGCCCAAAAATATTTATTACTTAATTGTTACGTTTCATTCTGTACCTAGCACGATGTCTCATTTTCTCCAACGATTATGTAGGATATTAAGTTTTCGAGTGCTGAGGTTTTAAAACATTTTCCTTGTATTTTTGAATTATTTAATGATACAAAAAAGCAGTCCAATAGAAAGAAGAGAGTTTTGTGCAAAGGTAGAAAAAAGCAAATAAATACATTAATAAAAAGTTTTTAAATTTTAAATTTCGAACACGTATGTTCACTTTCAACTTTTGATGCAATACACGCGGATAATGACACGAAGTTCACCGATTATAAATAAGAAGGGATATAGTGGATTTGACATAAATTAGCAAGGTGTAAAAAATTAATTACAATCGAACTTTAAACACATAAAACACTTTCATGGAATAGAAATCCAGCCTTTCTAAAAGAAAATGAATAAAGAAAAGAAGAGGGAGTGGAACAATCAGGTTCTGTTTCCTAGGCGACACCCGACAAGATAATCTATGTCACGTTCACGCGATGTCATATTCCTTCCCAAAGAGAGAACATGAGTAGTGACGCCGTCTGTTAGACGAATACACTGTCAGCAAGTATGTAGCCAGGTGTTCTATTGGTACGCGTATTAATATGCTTCATATTGTTATGATAAGATCATTTTAATCCATTTAATAGTTAATAATCACCAAAGTTGAATTCTATAAACATTTGAGTATGGATTTGCCTAGAACTATTATTTTTTAATTTGCAAGGTACATTGTATAAAAGTGAGAGTATACATGATGTATTATTTGAGCTATGTAAATATAAAGATAATATAATGAGGTCTTTCATAGCCTGTTGACGTTAAGAAGGATTATGCTCGTTTTAAGCGGACGATCACCCAGTGATAATCCTTACCAGGACTTAGATGTATATTTTATATTTCTTATCGACCCTAAGCAATAGCGCCTGCTATATATTTCATATGTGAAAACAACATATATCAAAATCTATTTCCATTGTGCCTAAGGTTTAAGCTCGCATGTCCAATAAACTTGCAGCTCATACCGGTCATAGCTCGAAGTCCGTCGCCTGTCGTAATTTGTTAGTTCTTTATTTAAAAGACTTCAATTCCAGAACAGCTGATTGGGTTTCGAAAATAAATTTGTTTTGAGCATGCATTGATCAAAGGGTATTAGCGTTGAATAAACAAAAGATGTAGCATATTTCGACAGAAAAGCTGGACTCAACAGGAAACATAGTGGTAAATCTTCACTACTTCAGTACATATAAAAAAAAATAACCTAATTTTGATAGAAATGAATCCTGGGCTGATGTTAAATAAATTAGGAATAAAGAATACGCGGGTCAAGTCTATTCAACATTGTATGAATGAAGTTTGTGCCCTCTTGTGATGGAGTGGCGGTATCTTATGAAAGAAATACAGGTACAATTATATTTTTTTTTCATTATAGCTCTCAGCTTGAATTTATTTCGCTGTTTTGACATACATGTTGTACTGTCCTCAGCATGCTATAGGTAAAGAAAGTGTTAGTTATTTAGGTCTTCCTGCCTTCCTTTATCTTTCTGTATATTTCTGTCATTTTATATGACTCATTTTGAATAGTTTATATTGTGTAAATTAAAATCTCAAAATTTTAACTCTATCGGATATCCAATTTCTTTCATGATCTCATTTCGATAACAAGTAAGGTTCATCTAGGTTTTAGCTTAAAGTGAATCATCGAGTACGACATGTAATATATACAGAAAAGAAACTAAAAACGCACTTGTTTGGCATACAGGAGTGCTGGTTAGGTACAACTCTCAATGACTTCGTTTGTCCAAATATTCATTTTATCCATATCAATATCAACGACTTTTACATGCAATTTGGACAAACACCTAAACTGAACAATGGTGTACGTGTTACCGTATAGGTTTCAGAGTAAGATTTCATCGGCTTCAGTATCCCTTGTTTTCGCTGGCCGATGAGCTGGAGAAAGGCCAACAAGGCTTTAGGAAATGATTTATGCAGCAACTCACAAAGCTTGGATTAGTGTAAGAGGACAGAAAGAATGTAAACGAAAACAAGTCATAATCCTTCAAGACTCCACAGAAATGTTATCCGGAAACAACACAGTGCTAAACTTCACAAACTTCATTATTATAAAATTACAGATTTTCTGAACTGGTAAATATTTAACGAGTTTTTACTTGAACTTCTAGTAGTGTGGTATTCCTTTGGCACTCGTTGTAGTCTCCAACCGACTCAAGACGATTTATTTAGGAGAAAAGGATATAATCTGAACAACTGCACGTGAAGGGTAAGATTTAAATGCTCCTAATTGCATGTAAAGTGGAAGATTATCTCCAAATAATGGACAGAGAGGGAAACATTTTACTTCTAACACTACCTACATACGGTAAAGGGTAAGCGTTACCTACTTGCCTTAAGTAAAAGGAAACATAACTACTCTGATATTATGTAAAAAGTTTAATGCTACTTATGATGCACGTTATGGTAAGATTTCACTACTCATAATGTGGTATTTACGGTAAAGGGTAAAGCTTTACTTCCAATACTTAACGTAAATGGGGAAAAAATACAAATAAAACTAGGCGGAAAGATAGTGTTTCACTACTACTAATGTACGTTGTATATTAAACCACTAATACTGTAAGTAAAGTTTAAGATATTACCACTAATAGTGTACGTACGGGGTAATGTTGTTGTACATGGTAACACATTTTACTGGTAAAGCTTAATGCAGTTTGGTAAAATTTTACCCTTTTCTTGATTTATTTAGCGAAATCCTTTTTACAAGCTTTTATTTTATGTTAACAGTACAGTATCATTGCTCATTTTCACAAGAGATTAAAGTTGGAGTTTCTGAAATGTGCAAAAGACTGCGAATTCAAATGTTTATACATTTAAGAAAGAAGATAAAACATGAAGGTCAATAACAATGGTTTTAGTCTCTTTGTTTGAAATAAAATATAAATGGAATAGGAAAAAAACACTTAAAATTGTATATAGGGCAAACGTGCTAACGACTGCATTGTTTGGTACCAATAAATTATTTGGTCGAACGTCTGTGATAGCTTAGAACTTCTACACTGAAATGCTTCTTTATTTTGCTTGCTTCATTTGCTGATTAATACACGTATCTAGAGGTATGCTTGTCTTGGTTCAAATAGCTTCAGGAGTACATCACCTTCACGTTCTTTTCTACTGTAGGAGGCAGATGTGACTCTTACATAAGGTGCATGATTGCTTGAGAACTAAATTATTTCGAAAACAAGTGCTTTGATAACATAAACCGAGTGTTTAGTTTTATGGCGTCGCATGCAATAACGTGATTGGTTTATGAACCCCACTGTTACTTGTTCTGCCTAATTTAACATGTATACCGACTCGTGGTATAAACGACGGGCACGTTGCCCCTGGAAGATATAAATACAGGAAACATTACTAACTTCTCACGATATTTGGCATCTAGACGTTTAATAAAACATGGGTGGGCTTTACTAATAGCAAGTAAATTATTGTTTACTATCACAAATGAACAAAAAATGTCATCATGTATTTGAACCCTCACTTGCCTCATAGCAATCTATGTGTTGTGAGGAAACTGATGACAGGGCAAACCCGTCATTATGTATATAGCTAAGGATATGTACAATGGAAATTCGATCTATCTTTAACTAACGTCTGCGTAACATGAACAAATCGAATGTTCTCATCTGCGACTGAAAATGGCTTCCAGCAATTGAACACTTTTTATTACAATGTACTATGATGTTATTGGAAAACAAACTACAAACTATTATTTTTCTTCTTTCTAGTTGTTTGATGTAGAATAATGTTCATATAAGATTTCCAAAGTGTACCTTTGATCTAAACGGCACGAAAATACACAAGAAAAAATTATTTTAATAATAGTACTTATTGAAAAATCTAGAGCAAAGCTTTTCATTCACGTATCGTTTTGAGAAGTAAAAATTTAACCTAAGATATAGAAAAATAAATATCACACACACACACACACACACACGGTGAATAAACTCATTGATTTATCCACTCCTTTTCATTATACCAGACACCGGTAACTACCGATTACCTGTAATTACCTTTGACACCTGAGTAGGGAGAGGCCGTGTGGATTAGAGGTATCCACACGGAATATTGTAATCATTTAACCTTGGTATAATTACCTGTTTATAGTTATAGGTATGCTAGATATCTGTAATAATTAATTCCTTAGAACTAGTGAAAGGACATTGAATAGTGTATATAAAAACGTCCAGGTAAATGACAGGCCTTTTTCTGCACGATACTGTTTATTTGACTCCCTGTTGAACTAAAGAATATGTGAGTAATTATATACTACGTATTTAAAGTACCGTGAGTGACGTAAATCAGAACACTTGCCCATGACGACGACTTCGTTTACATGTATAATAATTATAACTACAGATGTTGATGTAAATAAATTTACAAAAACGATAGCTTCGTATCAGCGATCGATCAAATGCTGATGCTGCAGTTTCAGAATCATTTGGTTTGAAGAATAATCTTAACATAATCTTTATGCTTTTTCCGAAGTATCATCATCATCATCATCATCATCATCACAGCAAAATCTCGGTTTTAAGTTCAGCGGTATTCATTTAAATAACTTGCTAGTACAAAGGTGCCAAGACAATGTTTGTATGTAATTGGCAGTGCAAAGGGGTTAGGGCAATATATGTATGTAATTAGCAGTTAAAAAGGTTAAGACAATGTTTGTATGAAATTTGCAATTTGGAAGGGTAAATACAATGTATGTAAGCAATTGGCAGTACAGAGGGGTCAAGATAATATGTGTATGCAATTTGCAGTATAGCGGGGTTAATACAATGCTTTTATATAATTGGCTGTATAGAGAGTTCAGACAATGCTTTTATATAATTGGCAGTATAGAGGGTTCAGACAATGTATGTTATGTCAATATTTTTCAGTAGAGCCAGGTTAAAACAATGAAGCAATCATAACATATATATATGATCAAATAACAGGGAGAAAATATTATTTGTCATTAGAGTTTCTGATCTATCGCCTTTCTTGAAGATGCAACATATATCTAGACATGTGTATATAAGATCTGTCTGAGTACAGAACAATACTTGAACCACCCGACACGAGACACCTGTGTATTAGATAGCACGTGACTTAGAATATTGTTATGTGATACTCTAAAATGGAAACATATGTAAGATAAAAATTATTATTATTGAAACAAGAAACCCAAACTCATGTGCATCAAATCAGACCAGAGTTTGCAATCGATATCTCACTTAACGTCCCGCGTGGTTCTTACAACAGGTTTACATATGATATTCAAATATGAAAAAAACATGAGTTCGTGATTTGTTATAAACTTGTTTGGTAATGAACAAGGTTGGTGTCCTCAACTGCCAGATAACAGGTTTGTAATACATGCATTTTACAATTACGTAAAACACTGTCGTTGATAGGTGGTTATGCTACTGAAGTGGATCCAGTCGGGTGTAGTAACATAGCAAGACTTTGAGGTAAAGTTGATACATCTGTAGTTTTCACGGTGAAAGAATTCTCCCAAACAACGCACGTGAGCTTTTGTTTTCTACTTCTATATCAAGTTGTTTGATGTGTCACATAAGATCAATGCTTATGTGATGTTAAATACGTATCATTGCTTACAGATCCGATAAAACATTATAGGGATGCATGCTGTCATATATTATATTTGTATGTCTTCACGGCTCGTGTTATTAGTTTTGTATAGCTCTCACTTCATTCCATGCGTATGGATATCAATGTATATGTTTTATTCTACTTTTAAGAGTCCAGCTAACTATTTCAGCCAAAATTACAAATAGCAAATGGTCTGAAGACACTAAAAACTGTATATGACTATTGTTCCGAACATAATCATGCATGCCAGACGTTTTCTGCACTGAAATGTTTTGTAAATTATCTACCCTTCCTTTTTCACTTCCCTGCTACGTCCTCATTTGACGTTAACTGTTCCGAGATCGTTAAACTTCATACAAACAAAAAGTTATTGAGAGCACCATAAACCTAGTAGTCGATTTATTGATATGATAAATAGCATTTTCATTGAACACTTTTTTTTTTTTAATTTAGATATTACTTCTTTTTACGTATCTCTTGGGACCTGCTCAGTGGCACCGAATCTTACCTTAATTTCTGCCCCTTGATTATGTAAACATTTGGAAACAATAGCTACCAATTGATCTTTTTAAAGAATTAAACCCATACAAAGGGAACAGGTTATTGCACCATAAAGCCAATTCTTCCATTTAAACCTCAGCAGCGATACTGTTATACTACCGGTAAAAAGGGGGACAATCAAGAGGTTCCTTTAATAGGAACACGTAGGCCCAGTCCAGTTGGTATTCCAGTGTATTTTTTTTATTTTTCATTACATGGTAGCTAAAGAAATAAATGTGTAAGCGAACGGCATGATATATGTTGTTAATTTGTTACAAAAGATACATCAGATTTCAAATTTCAAAATTCAAAAAATGAACAATTTCAAAAATTAACATACTTTTACAGTAAGCGTATTAAGCTTGAAAACAAATAGATTGTTTGAATTTTAAGTCATTTTTACGATAGGTGATTCGAGACCAGATTTGACGGTAGATACAATAGAATGTATTGTATTGTGTGTATTACCGGCTGGTATTAAACACCGTATTATTAAATGTATGCCCCCCACCTGGCTTGAACATTAGAATACACAATCCCTACATAGGTACTTAACGAAAAGCACTGCATATGCATGAATAATTCAAGATTGTACCATCGATTCGGGAGACGTATTGACTTGGTATCACTTGACTTGTTTTCAATACGGCTCTATAGAGCAATGGTTTTTACTCCTAAGCAATCTAACAAAGCATTGTACCTCTCAACACAAGCCTGCTAAAATACAGCAAACAATGGAACAAAAGAAAGCATCGATATATCCCCGCTTAAAAATAATGGTGGACGGAATGAATAAAACCAATTTAATTCGTATTATAGAAAATTACAGTTCGATAAAACGATATTATGCAGGTAAATTTTTTGTTGGTTTCATGGATAACCGATGTTTCATACAGATTTCTCTTGCAGTTAAAGATATATAGCTAAAATTTAGATATTTAACGATATTGCTTGAACTAAAGGGATATTAAATGTCAAACTTGCAAATAAACAGAGAAAAAAACAGCAAACATGACAATATATAGAACTGCGAACTTATATTTTCTGCTTTTGCTCCTTTCAGTTTTGACTTTTTTTCTACAGTGTTCTTCATGTGTTCACAAAATGAGAAAAAATGACAAATAAATCATCAAAGCTCTTTCCCTTATCGATACCGAACCATTCATTAGTAAGAAACACCCTGGCAAACAATAGTTCGTTCTCTATTGCAAACGTTGTTCGTAGTATAGCAAATTAAATTTTCGAGATGTTTTTCACAAAATCGGATAAGATCGCAAAAACTTAACTAGTTACACTACGAACAGCGTTTGTAAAAGATGAGATACTATTATCCGTGGTGGATAATAAATGTTGCCAGCCTTTAGCAAAGGACTATACAACTTTACCGCTGTGCATCATACACCAACGATAGTATTCAAATAGAATATTGATGTTGACATTGTGTACATTATTCTAGTTTTGTTTGGTATGGTTTTATATTGTTTAACGTTCTATTCTAAACGACAATGACACGATAGAGTCGGGCTGTCAATACATACAACACAATGCGTCTACATCTGAGCATTAAACGTTTAATGTACACGAACCATTAACTATTTATTACATACAAGTTGTAAAAAGGTTACTCAACAATCGAAAGTCCTGCTTTTGTTGTTGATTTGTGGACCATCAAAAGACAGTACCGTTAAACATTTAACGGACTGGAGAAGTGGTTTAGATATTCTCATAACATAGTTGTGGCGTGCTATTTACAAACGGGATGTCGAGACATCAGAGTTACACGATAAGCCTATGATATTGAGCCCCTTTACGTTCTATTGTAGTGTGTGACTGGCCAGTGTTAATTACCTGCCCTAAGGAGCAATCGGTGCGGTTATAATGTTCTTTTTCGGCGATTGTCCATATCACATTATTAAATGATTGGCTTTGTTGTAAGTAATACACACCACTGTATAGGTATATATATCAAACGAACTGCCAAGTGCAGTGGGTCAGATTTGTATATATATATATATATAAACTGCACGTGAACACGACAAGCCTGCAAATCTACATAGCAACATATCCGATCAATGAACGTCTGTGATTGGTTGATCGATACGTGTCATTGTAGTTGCGCTGAGATTTGGTCAAATCTCGTTTTTGTATAAAACTTTTATATTTTGTAAGAGCTGAGTACCTTTAAACTACGCTGATATATAGCAAATCTGTCCAACGTTAAGAGTGGTCACGCACATGTGCCCACAAATTATCTCATGTATCACCAGTTCTAGCTTGTTATATCAGTATATGTGGGTACAAATGTTAGACATTTAAGTATCATTGTGGACTAGGCTATCTTGGCTGGATTAAAGTTGGTGACACTTTTGAACTAACATATAGAAGTCGTCGGTTCGGAAATACAGCCAAGCTGGATACCACATCAGATAAGGGGGGTAGCTCCCTCGCCCATATCGAGGTAAGTTACATATAGTGTTGCCTCTTTATTGTTTGGCATATAGGGCTTACCCTACATAGCATTGTTTTGATTATACATGTATATGAATTATTTTCCGGCCTGTATATTTCTGTTATTGTTATAGGACGTTGTTGTATGCTATAGATATGGTGTTTGGCACAACTGGAACATTGATAAATTACAAACAAATAGTACAATGATTCTATTGTAGCTGTTTTATACCTAAACATTCCTTAACATATGTAAAACGCAGCCAGTCGCCATTAACGTCTGCATGTAGCACCACAAAATGAAAAATGCCAGGAAGGGAAACAAGAAGCCTATTCCTATAAAGGAAGAGAAAAAACAAGAAGACTTACATTTAACGGTAAAATATGACGTCTTAATAGTTACCTTTCATCTATCATATCATTTCTTGCTATATTGTTAGTTGAGTAAATTATATAAACAGAGTGCGTATAGGCAACGAACCATCTGAAGTAAGAAATTGTCATGATATCGTACATCTTTGCTTGAATATAGTTCTGAAATATTAGACAAACTACATCAAATCTTTGATATACTCGATAGATTAAACATTAAATATACTTCGGTATTGATAAAAGATACATGAAACATGCATTTTGTACCATCAGCACGCAAAGAAGTACGTTGCATGACAGTGCATCGTGGACACTGAAGTTAGCCATCTAGCTCATTCAAGCTACAATTTCTATTCGGATGCTTATAGCGGTATTATGTTTGTGAAGACTTTATAACAATACATCTATATCCTCAGGCAAGGGATTACGTAGTGATGCTTGTAGAGTTGCCACTGTAAGAATTCTTCCATTTATTTTTTAGCATATGTGGCAAGCTAATTTTAATTATTTCTCGTCATGTGACATTTTATAGCCATGCGCTAATGCAATATTTTTAAGTACGTTTTATAAAGATCAGCAATTTAAATCTTTATTTAAAATCATTTACTAAACAAAAATATCTTGTGTAAAGTAACTTTATATATGACTCGCGTATTATAGAATGGACATTATGACCATCTTAATGTGTGACAACTGTACACTAAGTTTGTTATGAGCTTACATATAATGTATAGATATAATGCTAGCTTTTCTTTGAGATTGATAGATAATTCATTGTCATAAATATGTTAATTATACACCATAACAATAGCAGAATCCTATCAAGCTTCGTATAACAGGTTGGCCCGTAACATGAGATGCCTTATACCTGTAAAGGTCGATAGTAAGATTAGCTGGCTGTATAAAGTCATTATGTTAACGAAATATAAGTATATGTCCTGTAGAGACACAATACATAAATAACAATGGCAGTAGGTTACATACGTGAGGGACAGATTTCGGATCTATCACTTGAAGACGTTCTGAATACAGGTATGTTGTTATTCTTCTATATCGACCTGTTAATATAAAATGAATTCAATGTATATATAAGTATATCAGTAACAGACGACAATGAAAGAATAAATGTCGAATTTATCAGAAAACTTTGCTCAGTTTTAAAAAACAGGACGAATTTTACATTTAGACATTAGCAATCATTAAATATAACATTATTGGGAAACATCGGGCGAAACCAAGCTGGATTTCTTTAATGATTAAAATATATTTCGAGGAAAAAAATAGCAACTTTTCAATGATATTAATAGGCTAATGGATAGCGCGGTGTCTCCTATTTGGCTACTCATACATCACATGAACAACTTTATGTCATGATGAGATGAGAAATTGCCTCTGCATTGTGTATTAAAAAACTAATTCTAATGATATTTTCATCGCTGATACTTATTTCTGTTATCGATATGCAAACCTTTTAATTAGAATAGATGAGTATAACAACTGGTATGTCGATAGACTCCTGTTACAATCATCTAATCTAGTTATAGGTAAAATGTTTTGTAACCAGGCATGGACGTTGATAAATGGAACTCCACGGACACCTGTTGAAACAGGGTGATGTGTGATAATGTTAAATAACAATGCTTATTTCATTGATAATCTGATTGTCAGAGTTCCATTGACCGATCGTGTATTAGAACGTCAGCTGGAAACAACGATACTATGATCATATACACCATGAAAAATCAATCTTAATCTATTTGTGAGCCCAAAGGGTACATTAAAGAAATACAAATTTTAAAGCACGTTAAAGTCAAATATTGATTTCCTGTTGCATATTCACAAAGTATGGTGTGTATATAATTAGAACCACTTTCGTTTAAATGGAGTATCAACTTGTGGACTATATCAAATTTTAGACAAATAGAAGTTTCGACAGAAATAGCACAGAAATAATTGACACAAAGAGACAAATACCTTCAGTAAACTTCAGAAACAGTAACGCTAGATATTTTTACTGCATTGTCACAGTGTAAAATCATTAAAACAAACATTAGCTATTAGTATTTACACGTTTACTAAAGGAATCAAATCAATTATATGTGCCGTTTCCGATTCAATACAGATGTGTCCGACCTACACATATATGTTAAGTGTTGTATAGATAAATGTAAAGTCAGTTCAACTGAAGAAGAAATAGAAACCGCCCGCTCTTTAACCCGTAACATCTTTTCATTTCATTTAAACAAATGGTATTGTTTTATAACAAATGGATTGGAAAACAGGCTAACCTATATAAGTTTTCTATTGGTTACATCTCCCTGTATTTGGTAATGTTTTCGTGTTTCTAATTAACTGATAAGCAATGACATGTATATTAGGGATATATGTTAGTTACCTTACTTTCCATGGTTTTCGTTTCCAAAATTCCTAACTAAAACAATTGTCAAACAATATTTACGAATGGTGCTTAAAAGCTTTCTAGGTAACTGATGATAACTTATGCATTTTTATTTATATGCATGTGTTGCTATGTATTTTGGAAAGGATTATATTAAGTTGTAATAACTTGTGCCCAATCCATTTGTGATGATTGAAAATTAAATATAATTAAACTAAATATATGACACCTTTGAAATGTGTTGAAAAATGTAGGCATTGGTAAAAACTAGCTAATTCTGCATGCTTAGATCAAAGGGAGCTAACTCTTACAGAACTAACAGGTATCATTGTGTTGCACCATGTTGCCTTAAGAGGGTATATACAAACATTAATCAACCGGAACCAATCAATATAATTAGCCTAAAATAACGCATGTTTTTTTTTATCAAACTGCATCAATGATGAACCGCTCAATAAGCTTTTAACACCTTTTACGGTACATAATCATTAACAATTAAGTTTACTGTACATGCTTCTTAGTTGACTCTACGTACCCAGCATGAATGTAAACGGGTAAAATATATCAAATCACGTTTAAACTTTCAATATCATGATTGTCTTTAGAATTTCTCCTGATAATGTTAATGTTATATGCTTCGTCATCATGACATGCACATCTAATAAAAAAATATTCAAAAGAAAATCATTTAAACCCTCTTTTGCAATCCAAATTATTGCCTTTTTTAAGCACCTATCGTGAGATGGATCCCATATATATACATTATGCACGTGTATTTGTACCGCTAAGCCAAGTACTTATCATTTGTAGATAGTTGTTTTTCATTTGTAGCGCTAAGATAAGTGTTTATTATTTGTAGTGCTAAGATAATAACTGAACATCTGCAGCACTAATATACATTGAATTAACAGTTTGTATTGGTGAAATAATCAATTAATTTGTAGCGTTAAAATACTGTTGATAATTTTTAGTACTAAGATAATAACTTAACATTTATACTGGTAAAAAAACAACATAATCCATGTGTAGCGTTAACAAATTGGTCATTATTTGTAGCGCTAAGATAATATCTTATCATTTGTAGCGCTAAGATAATATCTTAACATTTATAATGACAAGATAACATTTATAATTTTGAAATTAATTAAAAATAACTTTGCCTCGAAAATTGAACTTTGTTAAAACTTGATGAAAACGTTTATTTCCATAACCATTTTTTATCAGCTTACTTCTTTTCACAAGCTGAATATTCAGACAGAAAGAAATTATAATGAACAAATTCTTAAAAATTTAGGTGATGCATATGATTGAAATCCCCTTAGCAAAGAAACACTCATCATTAAGTGACATTTAATACCGTGCAGTATAAATCAATTTCATACAGACATGTGCTTTTAAAATGGACATCAACACATAACAAAGGACCGATTTGCATGTACCTACTAACCGGCTCATCTATACATATTAACACAAGCGAAAATGACATCGTGAAATGAAAGATAAGATAAGTGGTTTTTTTGGCCACACGCTAGGAGAAGATAAGTGGATGTTTATCTCTTAACGTCAAATTGATTTCGTAATGGGTTCGTGTTCGTTTATCCTCTCATTTTAAAAAAAAACCACTTTTTTTAAATCACCGCTAATTGAAGACTTTCTAGACGTATGATGGTTATTCATGAACATTGACAGGTATCCGTATATAAACTATTACGTTACAATAAGCTGTATATCAGCTTTAGACTCCCGACAGCTCATTTGAGGCAAGATAAGATTACACTAAGTCATGAAGGGTATCCCTATAGACGTTTGGTCGATAGGTCACGTGTACCAAGGACAGTGGTCTAAGACAAAGCCAGTCACATATAGCAAGGACTTGTATATATATGTGTGTGTTACCTGCTTAATCTCTCACACCTGTTATAGAAGATATATGCTACACGAGCCGGGGGACTACGTGCATAAAAGTTGATTTAAATCTTGGATAAAGTCACATAAATGCATAATACGATGTAGATATATGCAACCTGTGGTATAGACATTTAAAACTCCGCACTGGGATTCATTTTGACTTACCTGTGTGTTTTGGACTTACCTGTTGATTAACATACCTGTACGAAATGGAGGGTGGAGGAGGTGTACATGTGGCTGTTAGCTACAGATACTCAAGTGCCAATAGGAGACAAAGCGTGGCCTCCTCTAACAAAACGGTAACGTACTCGCTGATTCTGATCTCTTTGTCGTCCGTATCTGATAAACAATAGATTATGTTGTCACATAATATATCAGGATCACACTACGATATTACGATTTAAACAAGTATACGATTTACCTGTATATTGTACATTTATGTATGCGTTTGGTCTCTAATGACTCAAAAGATAAAGTAAATGAAAAGATAAGTGGAAAGACCTGTTGATAAGTGCTCAAATTCACCGAAGACATAAGAAACCATGAATACCATGTATATGTTTTGTATGTTATTTGAAAGAATATTATGTTTCTTATGAATATTTATCATGAATAACCTTAGGATGTTATTGATGAGAAATAATCACCGACTGCTTTTTGTTTAAAACATTTCATATTGTGTGAAATGTCTGCCATAAAATAATAGGATTCAGAAGTACATATAAGCAATACGCGTGGATAAGAAAAGTATTTGATGCTGGATGACCAAAACGATAACGGCCAAATTCCAACTGTTGCTATTTACCGTATGTAGGTATAGCAACGATACACTGTTTGAGTCATTCTATAATGTATCCTATTTTATAATATACCTGACTTAATATCGGACATAAATCTATACACCGAGTATGCAGGCGACACGAGAAGTCCCTTACAACATAGTTATGTAGGGACATAGAAACGTACTGCGTATGCCTTCAACAGTCATTGTTAATAAATATGACCAAGGAATTCAAGGCGGGCAGTGGATATCATAGTCTGCGGATTTATAACGTTACACGGAATAGGATTACTGTATTAAAATACATCTGCTATTGGTTTACCTTTAAATATGGATTGAGTGTTCCTTTTGGGGGTATTAATTTTCTTTTATACAAATCAATGTATAGTTTGGGTTCGTAGAATATGCATAGAGTTCGTTCTGCCAATGTAATTACTGGGTTGAACATGGAGTAGCATACATAGACGAGTGTAAAAATTGTAATCGATATCTAACATGTAATTATCACATATTATAAAACCCCGTTCCTTCTCCTACTCTTAACATCACAGCTACCTACCTCTCTGTCACATTTTTAAAGTTTGAATACATTTGCAAAATTTTCTTTTAATCTTATTTTAAATTTTGTGAAGAATTTTCTTCAGATTTTTATGTCAATGATTGGATAACAGTTTTCTAATGGAGACCGTCACATAGGTTAGTAAAGTTTCTCTACTATGCTTGGTAATGTAATGCAATTCCTCCCACCACTCCTCAGAATTGTCTCCTGTTTTACCGGTAAAGTTTACCTCTATCGACCTGAATAGGATATGGTTTATCTGTCTTCTCCTCTATTATATCACATTATAGCACATTAAAGGAAATAATATTAACACGTTACGAAAGAAATACAAAATGACATGGAAGCCATGTTTTTGACAGATGAGTCTTTGTGCAAATCAAAAACAGATTACAAATGCTGAAAATAATTGTTTTCAAACAAACTTATAAAAGAATGGCAGAAAAAAAAGTTCCCCAACGGTGAGAGTATGCAAAAAAATCTTAATTATCTAGGTGAAATTCTGGAAAGTCGAACCCGAAGCTTAATGCAAAGCGTCGGGTTAGACAATCAAGATAATAACTCCTCTGTTTGTTAATTCTTTGTCTTACCTTAACGGTAGAGGACCATGCTATATGCCATTATTTACCAACTATACTTTCCTTTCCTGGGGCTGTCCTTTTAACTCTTATATCTAATATAACTTTGTTAAATTTCATTTTGACTTGCTGTGTGTTGGTGTCAATATGTAGAACTTGGCTTGTGATGGTACAATGCGCCTTCATTGTAATCCCTCGGGGAAAATATTGTCAATGTCAGGCGTTCCCATAACACAGAACTATGTGTATTACGATTGATCATGACCAAATGCACTAACGGTAACAATGACTACATATCTGATTTAAACGTATATGAAATATCGCCAAATAAAACATGTTTTCACTTTTTATGTTCATAAATGGATACCATCCAAAATTTCAAACAGATTTGTAATTGATTTTAAGGACGTTGCATCAAGGACAAAATTTAACAATATGTATTGACATTGTAATACAGCTACATAGATTTATTTGTAGACTGTTGCTTTTGTTTCAACTATCATCAGTGGTTGGTCCATATTGTCAGACGATGAAACTACATCCATTTAAACCGTAGCAACAGCATAAGTGGGGGATACATACAATCGGTAAGAGGTACCTGACGCATCATGGTGATAGTAGATCAACCAGCCATTGTTTTATACAGAGAACTATTGACGTGTTCCTTAGTTGTCCCCGTGAAGAACAGTATCGACCCAGCACACTCCAAACCTCTGATGCATTATCATTCAAATGGTAAATGGACAGCGCTTGATCTATAAAGAAAATAATGATTGTTAAGGGGAATATATTTAAATACTAGTAACAAAAGTGAGTGGTGGCTTTTATCAATTATTCACCGCCGCCATCACAAGTCTGTGAAATACAGTTTGTGGTCGGGTCCTGAACGGTTATGCATAATGGTTTACTCATTCAAGAACCCACTAGGTTCTATACCAGAAGCACAAGTACAGGTAGGTCACAATATTGCTGTATCTATGCTACTTACGAATATATTTTATTATGATGAGGATGAGAGGTAATAGAAAAGCAAATAATATTTGGTGATGACAATGAGATTCTAGTCAAATGCATTGTGTTTGCTTGTACAATTATTTGCTTAGGAAACTTATACTTAATTTGACATGAAACTTAGTTAAATAGAATCACGTCGATTTAAAAAACAATATGTTAGTACAAGTATCATATCTTAGATCAAGAGAATACTAGTATATTAAAACAATAGCTTGAGTGACAATATTAACATTATGACTTCTTAATGTTTAGGAAGGTCCAAAAAAGACTACTGTGGTTTAAGAATCTGTTTATGACTGACCTATCCTAAACTGATCATTATAAGATGACATGTTGCTTTGGTAACGTCAACGTGATCCTGTTGTTTTTCGTGGATTCGGTAATCATGCTAGTGAAAGTGACGTAATGACGTTACTGTCGTCATGGTGATATCATAATAAACCAAACGAATATTTCAATACTACTACTTGGTAAGGAAACTCTGATTTTAATGTTATGATAGTAAAATCTGGTTTATGGTAATACATTTGAGAGTGTTAAAAGTAAGGTACGATGTCGACTGACCAAATCGCCAAACATTTCGATCAATAATACATCGTTTAATAGCATTGCTGTCTTTATTAGAACAACAACGTTTAAACGTGCAAATGGTTTATAAACTGAAACTCATTCTGATGAATCTTATATCTGGCGGTTTCACTTTAATGTATCGTTTGAATTTTCAGTTGAACAGTTTGATTTCCGTTATATACTGGTGACGTAACACTCACATATCAATTCTATTTATAGCTGGTAATGGGTTTCGTATGTGAGTTGATCTGGACACTGGTTGTCAGACACTGGTTAATTTATAAAGGGTATATATCAATGGGACAGACAAACCAGCAGATATAGATCTGTTAAACGCTGTGTTTGTCAAGCTCGACCAGACAACATTCATACTAAGTCTTTATGTGCCATGCTCTATATTAACCAGATGCACAGTTCCCATGCTAGTGGCCAATATTTCTATCAAACACTTTAAGGTTTAAATTCCACGGTTGACCCACAGACAAATTGCATTTTAACGATTTCTTATTATGACTGTCTACAGGTAGAGGCGCTTTTGCTGACGTATCTTTCAAATGTATGTTGTTGTAATACATTATGTAGTCGTATTCCTAGCATTGTCTGCTTACCTTGTAAATGTGTGTGCCTTATTTTGGCTTACGTATATCACTCATGTTAATGCCGTTATAGATTTTGTTTAACTTTTGTAGATTCACTATGCATTCAATCAAACATTCTTATCAACAACAACAACAAAACAGAAACAACAAAAACAACAGCAACAACATTTTTTGTCAGATCTGAACTTGCACTGTACGTGCAAAAGACTTGGGAGTCAGCAAGCCAGTTTCAGTTTTTGAACCGTCAGGAGATGACAGTTTCCCGATTATTTATGTCTTATGTAGTTTTAATAATATATGATTTCGGAGCCGGCCAGCTTATCATTTTCAGTCTCGACCCTCCCACATGGATTCTTCTAACCCGTGTCTACAAACGGTTGTTATTATAATCTAATTACATTCAATAAGTAAATACAATTAGACAATGATAACAATGAAAGGAACGCTAATGTGGGGATAGATGGAGTAATACTGATAGTCGTCTCAGTATACTGTATTGCTTACGATAATAACAGAATTGAATACTTGAATGCAATTTGACTCCAACTCTTGAAATATGACTACATACAGGTAATAGATATCAAGAGGTAATAATGTATATCTCGTTACACATAAATCAAGAAGCATTTTTTTTTAAGTATAAAAATAAAATCTGGAAACTGTAAAACGATCTCAGACATTATTTTGTTTCTGGAGATCGTTTAACAACAATACCGAGATCTAAATACTTCCTTATTTGTATATTTAATTACAAATGATAAAAATATATTTCTGCTCCTATGTTTCAGGCGGAAACGGAAGTTAAATCCCAGACCTGTTCGGCCTCTCCCAACTCGACGCAGATGTTCCAGCGTCGTCCAATAAAAACGGCGCTTCATCAGGCCGTCATTGACTGTCGTCTGCATCAGGTGCGCCTGCTGGTGTCAAAACATGGCGTCAACGTTGACAGCAAAGATCTGAACGGTAGAACGCCGATGATGTTAGCCTGCATCATTGAGGAGGAGTTCGGATACCGAATGGCGAAAATCTTGTTGAAGGCCGGAGCTTTTCTGAACCTTCGCGATAATCTAGGAAGAACAGCACTTAGTTATGCATGCATGAACGGGAGGGAAGATATTGTGCGCATGATCATCCGAGAGGACGTGCTGGACATTAACGAGGCTGATAACGATGGCAACACACCGCTACACCATGCGGCGTCAAGCGGCAACCCGACCATCGTTACACAGCTCGTTGACTGTTTTGTGAGGTTTGGTTTGGATGTAGACACACGGAACAGTATGGGATATACGGCACTGTTACTTGCCTGTAAAAATGGTCATTTTGTGTCAGCACACGTGCTTATAAAGAAAGGCAGCGCAAACCCGAGTCTTCGAGATAACGAAGTATTTCTAAATGCGTCTGATTGGTCACAGCGAAGTCATGATGTCCAAAGCAAATTTGCTACACGGCGCGTTGCGCCCATGACTCCTGCGCCCATGTCATTCTCATTTTCGAGAGAATCGACCATGTACCAACGGACAACGACGCCGTCCTGTCATCATGTGAAAGGTCACCCAGATTTCTTCGCCACCTGGTCCGACAACGGTTTGCGACTTCCGGCGATGTTTTCCCCGAACGCACCGGCATTGGAAAGGAGTGAGACTTTCATAAATGGTAAAGACGCGCGTCAAATTGTTCTTAATGAGATAGACGATTACGAAACACAAAACCGGCCATCCTCGTTAAAGCGTTCTCGTGTTAGAAACCACCCACCCACAGCTAAATTACTAGCACTTAATCGCAGAAGCAAGACCACTGTGATACCAGATATGACAACCATATTTAGGATATATTCGGATCAGTACCAGCCCGACTGGAGAAAGAGGTCATCTTTGTCTAGAAACAGTAACTCACAGTTCTCCGTATACAGTTCTCGCACGAACTCTGAACTACCTGTGGAGGGCAATTAAATCAAACAGGATGCTTGGAAGTAATTTTTTCCGAGAAATTCAAAAAAGGGACTGATTATGTGATTTTATGAAATAATTTCGCATTGCTGAGTCATGGACAGTGTAGCTTTTCTGTCAATGTTTTTCTTTTGTCG
The DNA here is from genome assembly GCF_002113885.1 of Mizuhopecten yessoensis. Classification (NCBI taxonomy): domain Eukaryota; kingdom Metazoa; phylum Mollusca; class Bivalvia; order Pectinida; family Pectinidae; genus Mizuhopecten; species Mizuhopecten yessoensis. Next base: position 1,527,441 of record NW_018404373.1, read on the forward strand.
GACGATGTAGACTTACATCATTTCGGACGCTGTCGGACAGTAACAAAGTCTGCTATATCAGGCGATGACAATTGAAATCAACAAGAATCGATCAATAGGTACCAGGATGACACGAACCCAACTAGTTCGATTAAAACATGTGTCACTGTACACATTTATTGTGTACACACGGCACTTCTGCGATGAAATCATCTTTATGTTTGTAACTTATGCCCACGTTCCACAGTCTGACATTGTTTGAAAAAGCTTTAGCACTGCTTTAAATAGTGCTTTGACACACTAACTGCATTTTCAAATTTATTTATTTATTTATTTATTTAATTAAAACAGACAATATGTGAACATGTATAGGTATTGTATTTTTTTATTACCAGAAACAATGACATTTCTATTTATAACAGACGGTCATGTGTGTTTATGTATTGTGTGTTTACTGGACATTAAGGCTGCGACCATGCATTTGATACCATGTATCCTACTCTAGGAAATACTTTTGATCTACGTTGATGTCGGGATACAATGATCAGGAAAACAAAATTCCGGATCATTACATTTATCAGTTTTTGTTATTCCTACCTTTTTTGGAAACAAAAATGACTGGACAAAGAAGGTTAAAGTTTATATACGTGTCCATTATCCAACGACATCCAGTAGTTTTATTGTACAGCAACTTAAAGAATCGAACGTTTATTTTCTTAGACGTAAGCAAATGCATTCATGTTCTTGGATTGTGCATTTTACGGTCCTCATCAAAACTGGGAGAAATTCCAGGATAATTTTCCCCAAGCGATCTACTTTGATTTACGATTCAAATATTTGTGTGTAGCATTATTTAGTGATATTTTTGTTTTTTATAATTTAAAAGTCATTTACACAACTCGCTATCAATCACTTTTAGCGAGATAACTAAATACGTATTGATATTGTAACGGCAGTACGTGCTTATTGTATAAGTTATCGATCAGTTCTATATCATCTTAACAGAACTGTCGATCGGTATTTAACTAAATCTTACACGTGTTGATAGGTCGATACTGGTTTAGAACTACGGGTGTTGTACTGTACGTGATCAACATTGTAAACATGAAATATCTCCGGTAATCCCCTGCGTTGTACATACGTAGAATTATTTCGTTGTTGAGGACTTTTCAATAAATATATTTTTGTTTATACCGTCAATCAATGAGTCTTTCCCTTTATACACAACAGGTTGTGAATAATACACGTAGTTTGACCTAGGTTAAAGGTCACAGGGACAACGTCAGCATATAATCCCTCACGCGAGCAGAACATCGCCCGGTATCCCCTGGGCCGATTATCCACTCCAGGTGCTTGTGTATCATACATTGGCGGTAGACTTTCGTGTTTAGCTTTGTTTTCAGAAGCACAGTAATCAAGTGTTTACATAAGATCAATGGGTATTGAAGCTAGGCATTCAGTAAGGATTATATTCGTTAATCCATTTTACCCTTGGAAATGCCCGATTATATTTCAAAGCTGTTGAATACAAGGACTGTACAATAAACACATTGTAATATACACCGTTTACTTACTGTTTTCGCAACGATGGATAGCCAGAAGAGGCTATTTCTGTTGGCTTTTCATTTTTGTATCCACACGATTCCGGGATCATGAAATTAAAAGACTTGATATTTACAAAATTTTAAGAAATACATGTGTAATGATATTATTATTCTCAATTTATTGAAGCTTGTTATTGTCATTATTATTGTTGTTGATGAGTGACGAGGCATTCTCACACACTCACAGGTAAATGTGTATTTTAAATCAAAATTTAAAAAAAAAAAGTTGTTTCAAGTGGCTATTAATTATAATAAAAATATACTATTAATTAAAAAGAGGGGGTAAAGTTGTGTGGGCGGTCCTTTCAGACTTCGTTTAGGCGGCTTTTGAGGACCTCTTTTATGCTATTAATTATACAGGTTTTGTGCTGGTAACATGGGCTCAAATTACCTGTCTGGGTTTCATATTTCCCGAGCCGAACAGGCTGTACAACGATACGGCAAACTCTAAAAAAATCATATAAATCAAATTCAAATAACAAAATATTTATTCGCTGAGAATTCTTAAAATTGTGTGGATTGTTGTTTCTCCTCCAAGTGTTCCTTTAGAAATTTTGAAGCCATTTCGTTGGTATTTTTGGTGGTCCTCGGCGCTGTCAGCCATTGTTGTGTTGTGACAGACGACAGGTACTCGGAACGCTTCGGGATGTTCCGCAATACATACTCGGCTTCAGCCAATGGGAGTTGTCCCCCTTAGCGCGTGCACTTATATTACCGAACTAGAACTCCAATATAGTAAATCACAGCTAAGCTGTTGACAAATGAAAACCGTTAGAATTTCACTAGCAGTATGACAAAAGGTAATATACCCCTCTTATACGTTGTAATATATTATCTATATACATTGTAATACACCCCTTCATACATTGTTATATACAACACTTATACATTGTTATATACCCCTCTTAAACATTGTAATATACACCTCTTAAACATTGTAATACACCCCTCTTATACATTTTAATTTACCCCTTATACTTTGTAATATACCCCTCTTATACATTGTACTATACATGTACCTCTATTATACAAAGTAGTATGCCCCTCTTATATATTTTAGTATATATATTGATATATGCCTCTCTTATGCATCGTAATACCCCTCTTAAACATTGTAATACACCTCTTATACATTGTAATATACACCTCTTATACTTTGTAATATACACCTCTGATACTTTGTAATATACACCTCTGATACATTGTAATATACACCTCTGATACATTGTAATATACACCTCTTATACATTGTAATATGTCCCTCTTATTCTTTGTAATATACACCTCTGATACATTGTAATATACCCATCATACGTTTTAATACATACGTCTTATATTTTGTTATATACATCCTTATAAATGGTAATATACCTGTTATGCATTGTGATATACCCCTCTAACATATTGAAATACACATCCTAAACTTTACAATAAGTACAGCTTTACAGCCGGTAGAGCTGTAACGGTTTGTTTCTTGATAAAGCGTGTCTGAGTGGTAGGAAGTCGCCACTGTTCTGTTAAACAAGACGGAACAAAAAAAAAAGTTGAATCAATAACACGTTGATGACAATAGGTCACAAACTAAATCGAAACGAAAACGACTTGATAAATGTCTCTCGGTATTATTTTGATATCACGAGATCTGTCGGCGTTGTGAGGTTAGGTTAAGTGCAGTTTTAAGATTATTTCAGACCGGATTAGAGCCACACCATCGCCTTCACATAAATGTGTAATACCAATTTAAACATGGGTTTCCGCTGTATATTGATAATTTAAAGCATTATATTATCGTAAGATATATATAACACAGACAAACATTTATCTAGCGTCCTATGTTATTTGCTAAATTCCTATAAAGCGCTTTACAACATATGAATAATAGTATTAGTTATAATTGATAAACAAAACAAAACAATTACAAATCACCATTATACATTAAATAATATGTATGTGTGTGTGTACATGACGTCTGTGGAAAGAGTCTAAAATGCTGACGTGGAGAGGTCAGTATTTAGTGTGATTTTTATAAAGTCATTGCATTTTGATGGGTTTTAAAATCTACTCTATATGGGATCTTATATGGTACATTACGACTCTATTTTCAAATTCAGGGGTTATAAGTTTTTACCTTGCCTCGTCGTGTACAGTCAGTACATAAACCAACAACCCTACCTGTTACCTCTTAGTTAATCAAATGAGCCGTATAATAGCATTAGAATAAATCACTCCCGTTGGATGAAGACAGAGAAATCACAATCCGACGGTCCGACTTTTGAAGTATAGCACGAGGTTTTGTCGGGTGCTATACTTCAAAAACCTTATCCAGAGAGTCGAAATTTATCTTTGACGTCACATTACCAAAATCGGGACACTTGAAGGGAAAAATCACAAGAAATTTGCATGTTGTGCAAAGAAGTATTTTTAACTTGAAAATATCGATTTAAAGATCCTAATATACCAATAAAACATTATATGAACTTTATTTACTGCCTCTTATGGTAACAATCACAGTTTTAGTTTGTAAATAATGACAAAAATGTAACGTTCTAAATTGATGCACCATGCGACGTTGTTGATTTACAATTTTTGTATGTGATTTTTCGCAATTCTACTATATCACAACTGATGGTAGTTTGGAAAAGAATTTTATTCAGAACGATCATTGACTCTTATATATTCCAAAGATATGCCATGTTCTGCTTAATACTTTTTTTCGTCTCCAAATATAAGCCAAAGCTGGTGCGGGGGTCCCGATTTGGGTACAGCTACAACTGTTTCGCGATTATGTAACCATGACTATATTTCCGGTTCTATTTATAGAACCAAGCGCCGAAATATCAACTTGTTATCAAAATGAAAAGACAGTGATATCTATTTAAGAAAGGTGAAGTAAAGTTACTGGGATCGGTACTATGGTATGAAATACATCAATATTTCGCTAAAAGGTGTCCCGATTTGGGTACAGCTACAACTGTTTCGCGATTACGTAACCATTACTATATTTCCGGTTATATTTATAGAACCACGCGCCGAAATATCAACTTGTTATCAAAATGAAAAGATAGTGATATCTATTTAAGAAAATTGAAGTAAAGTTACTGGGATCGGTACTATGGTATGAAATACATCAATATTTCGCTAAAAGGTGTCCCGATTTGGGTACAGCTACAACTGTTTCGCGATTACGTAACCATTACTATATTTCCGGTTATATTTATAGAATCACGCGCCGAAATATCAACTTGTAATCAAAATGAAAAGATAGTGATATCTATTTAAGAAAAGTGAAGTAAAGTTACTGGGATCGGTACTATGGTATGAAATACATCAATATTTCGCTAAAAGGTGTCCCGATTTGGGTTCTGTGATGTTTCTTCTGTCACACTTTACTACCATTGCATCCCGTTATTCGTCAAAACCGCATGAAATGTGTGACAAAATTCAAAACTCTACGCTGGTTACTCTGCATAAAGTGATATCGCGATGGTGACGATTTCAGAAGAACAATGTATATAAGATAGGTTGTTCTCTTCCCTAGCGGGAATGCTTCAATAAAGAGTAAGAGGGGATTGTTCCGTCTACCCATTTTCAGGGTCTGAGCCCATCACTCCTCACCCGTCTATGGTTCGTCTGGCCTTTTGATTCTTCTCAAGAATGACGAAACACATTCCTTCAAAATTTGGTCAGAAGAACAAGCGTTGCAAATTTTTAACTACTTCTCCAGAACATTAATTTATTGATTTTGATATAATACACTACACATTGGATATTATTCTATGGTCAAGTTTTCCATTTATGTGATTAGTATTCACATATTTCCTGAAACTTAGATATTTTTTTATCGCAAATGGTGATGACCTTGGATATTACATAGTGAATTCATATATACCGATAATTTCTATATATAACCCCGAATTTATTAAGAATATGTAAAGTTGTGCATAAATCACTCTTTATTAAAAAGAAAACATCTACTCTACAATACACAGTATTGATGATAACGACTGAAACATCAGGCTCCTGTGGAACCACAGTGTCGTCGACGATAGATCACAGGAATGTTTGTCACCCCAGGACATTCCTGTTATCACATTTATCAGTTCGGTTCTCGTTTTGACGGTGTTTTAGGAATTAATTCACCTTCACACATATTTTCCAACGAATTGTGCAGTTTAAATTATCAACGTCACAAAGGACGAGTTGTCTCTCTTTGCACTGCGAAAATGTTGCCCGGTTTGGTTATAATAATCACCGAAAGGTCTACGAATTTGCTTTGCGAATGGTAAGAATATGGAACAATCCTCTGTGTTTTAAGCACCGACTGTAAACACTTTTAAAACTAGACTGGATAAGCATTGGAAGAACCAGGAACTCCTACATAATTATAGATCTGAGATACGTTAATAATCCAAGTAACGTCACATTCACATTGTTCAATATTTCAGTGTTATGAATTTGAGTCCGATGAAGATGATTTTTATAGATCCTGTATCGGTAAATAAACTGAAGTTATCTTGACTATGACAATTGGAAAGCCCTGGTGCTCTGTAAGGTATTTTCTTCGAAGTACTTGTTAGGCACATTTCGGTCTTTAATTTCTTGTCCATGTACTGCAACATTTAGTTATAAACGCTCTGTAAACGAAGTTTCTACGATATAAATTTAAATTTGTCAGTTAATACAGATATCTCGACAAGTATATAGAAACGATATTTTTTTTATATTCGAAAAGCAATGGTTAGTGTTTCGTACATTCAATGTTACAGTAGAAATCAAGAATACAACGCTAACGTGTTTCCCGAAGCGTGCTCCTGAAACCCATCTTTGACCAATAAAAGCATGTCCTTAAACCAACAAATACGATTGGACTCCCTGGTGTGATGTTTTGATTTAAAGATATTCTGATAGATAGAAAAAACAGAGACGTATTTATACATAATTAATCAAGTGTAAAATAAGTGATGTGTACTGTTCTATCAGAGGAATACATTAATGGGCCGCATTAAGACTCGGCCATAAATTGTGTTTAATAATTAATATCACCGATTTATTACACAGTGGATGATTATGTATAGATCATTCTCATAATCATCAGTGGAAGATAATGACATCAATAGCTTTAATGTATACGATCGGAAGTTCTAGGGAATATAAATCAATGAAACCATTGGAAGCGTGATGCTTATATATGCAAGTGTAACCTACGTGGGTTGAAATTCTTGACTTAGCAACCTGGTGCAATTGTTTACAGTAATGACAATGACAACCGGGTACACGCAGGCATAACTGTTTCTCGGAGTGGTGACGTTATCAAATTTCCTGACAAAGTTTTGTTGTGCTTGATCCACAAACAAATCAAGAACATAACTTGCAGCTTTAACGATTTTCATGTAAATTTACAAAGTGGACTTTTGTAGATGTTTTAAACACGATTTTAAGGAAACATTTTGTTAAAATTCAGAGCCATGTTCCGAGTACCTTATATCATGTTCATGGTAGTCTGTCTACATACCGTCAGTGCTAATACGATGGACGACGTGAAAACATTGCTGGCGGACCTGATGGTGAACTATTCGGTAGAGGTTCGACCTGTAAAGGACCAGAGTATGCCGGTATATGTTGACGTTAGAATGGGTATTGTGTCCATCAATGGCTACAATGAAGTGACCGGAGTTTTTTCAGTCGCTGTCGTTTTCTTCCTGTCATGGATAGACGAAAGTCTGGTGTGGGATTCAAGCAGTTACAACAATACAACATCTCTCACATTTTCACACACAAAAATTTGGGTTCCGAAGATGTACTTGATTAACCAAGCGGACGATTTCAAACCCATCAGCAATGACAATTTTAAAAGTCACAGTGGCATCCACTGGCTTTGTCCAGTGGTTCCCCGGTGGCTTACTGAAAGCGACGTGTACACCTGACGTTTCCAACTTCCCATTTGACCAACAGACGTGTACAATTGCAGTAAATGCATACGGGTACCTTGGGAAACAGGTTTCCCTCACAACAGAACAACCTGCCATTACGTTTGTTCACTTTTATTCCAACAGTGCGTGGGATGTTATATCAACTAAAACCTTCGTAACCAACGAAATCAGCGACATTGCTTCATTTCCCATCACCATGAGGAGGAGACCGTTGAATTTCATTGCAAGTGTTGTGACTCCAATCATCATGTTGGCGCTTGTTAACCCGTTTGTGTTCATTATACCGTTCAATTCTGGTGAGCGGACGTCGTACAGTATAACCGTACTACTGGCGTTCACGGTGTATATGACAGTGGTAAGTGACAGGATGCCGGCCTCATCCGATCCAATCTGCCAGTTATCGTTCTATCTACTCTTAATGCTTGCCATCAGCGTCCTCATTGTAATCATCAACATCTTTCAAATCAGAACGTACGAAAAAGAAGACAGTAAGGAGTCAATTCCACAATGGCTACGTAGTGTGGTTCTCTTTCTTCGTAAAAACTACCGCCCTCGCCAAGTAGGACCGACAGATCAGAACAAAGTAAGTTATGACTCCGAACAAATTGTAGACTTGGAAAAACAAAATACTCTACATTTGGATCCGGTCGGTGCAGACGATCAAATGCTAGAAACATCTTTAGAGGGGAATAAAACTGCTTCGGCACAACAAGAAGCGATCACGTGGTATACAGTCGCTAAAGCTACAGACAAATTGTATTTTACTGCTTTCTTAGTTATCACCGTTGTTTCATCTTTGGGATACTTCTTGTCTGTGACCACATGACTGAGTATAAACTATTGTATTATCACTGGACTGAAGAAAAACGATTATATACACGAACAAACACTATTTTACCACTTGACTGATTCACAAACAGATTAAAGCGCAAAATTTGACGAAGAGATCAGATAAAGTTGTTTTTGTTAACATTAGTGATGTACTACAGGGATCAAGATATTCATTTTAATATTTAAACTGTATCTGCACAGTAAATAACAGAATTCACCGATTATAGGGTTGACTGTCTGACGTTCGTTGTGACATGTCTATGTTTATTGCAAAGCACTCATAGGGCTGACTGTGTGACGTTCGTTGTGACGTGTCTATGTTTATTGCAAAGCACTCATATGGTTGACTGTGTGACGTTCGTTGTGACGTGTCTATGTGTATTGAACAGCACTCATAGGGTTGACTGTGTGACGTTAGTTAAGACATATCTATGTTTATTGAACAGCAGTCACGTTCGTTGTGACGTGTCTATGTGTATTGAACAGCACTCATATGGTTGACTGTCTGACGTTCGTTGTGACATGCCTATGTTTATTGAACCGCACTCATAGGGTTGACTGTGTGACGTTCGATGTGACGTGTCTATGTGTATTGAACAGCACTCATAGGGTTGACTGTGTGACGTTAGTTAAGACATATCTATGTTTATTGAACAGCAGTCACTTCGTTGTGGCGTGTCTATGTTTATTGCAAAGCGCTCATAGGGTTGACGTTCGTTGTGACGTGTCTGTGTTTATTGAGCAACACTTATAGGGTTGACTGTCTGACGTTCGTTGTGACATGTCTATGTTTATTGAACAGCACTCATAGGGTTGACTGTGTGACGTTCGATGTGACGTGTCTATGTGTATTGAACAGCACTCATAGGGTTAACTGTGTGACGTTAGTTAAGACATATCTATGTTTATTGAACAGCAGTCACGTTCGTTGTGACGTGTCTTTGTTTATTGCAAAGCACTCATAGGGTTGACGTTGGTTGTGACGTGTCTTTGTTTATTGAACAGCACTCATAGGGTTGGCTGTCTGACGTTCGTTGTGACGTGTCTATGTTTATTGCAAAGCACTCATATGGTTGACTGTGTGACGTTCGGGGTGACGTGTCTATGTTTATTGCAAAGCACTCATAGGGTTGACTGAGTGACGTTCGGGGTGACGTATCTATTGAACAACACTGACAGGGTTGACTGTGTGACGTTCGTTGTGACGTGTCTATGTTTATTGCAAAGCACTCATAGGGTTGACTGTGTGACGTTCGTTGTGACGTGTCTATGTTTATTGAACAACACTGACAGAGTTGACTTTGTGACGTTCGTTATGACGTGTCTATGTTTATTGAATAGCAGTCATAGGGTTGATTATTATTCTTATTATCATTATTGTAATTATTGATTTATATTAGTGAGTCTGGTGAAGTCCTAATGATAGGCTGCAAGTACTAACTCGCCTTAGTAACCACTGAGTTTTATTTTTGTTGTTGTTGTTGTTGTTGTGAAAGTTACGAACGACGAGTTTTTTCTTTGTGTATTGTGTCGTATTTTTGTTTGTGACCGAAAAAAATCTATTTTATGAATGGCATATTAGCCTATTAAATTGTACCAGTGTAATGAACATTGTAATTATTTCCTAAATGCTGAAATGCATTGACATATTATATACATTCGTACATAGTCTTTAAAAATGACTTATTTGTGAACTTTAAGCACATTTCAATTGTTGTGCGTAATTATAAAATATTTTACATTTTTTCCATGTAGTTATCTATTATGGCGCATTGGTTTGTTAATGAACTATATGACTATTTTGACGCCATCGTATTTTGACGTCGGTGTAACTTCTTAACTATACTTTATATAAAATATGCGTTAGATCACTTCTTTCATTTGGATCAAAAAGGATTTTAAAATATAACATTTAATTCTATTTACCTTATTGAGCAACGCCCTACTGCTCCCAGGGGAATCAGACCTTCAAGTTACATGAAATTGAGTCCTTGTTGCTGAAAGATTTGTCTAATCTGAATTAAGTTAATATCCTTACTTTCTCAAAGAAAGAATAATATTTTAAAGATTTACCACCACTTCTCCTCTTGTCGCCAGGGGGACCACAACATCTGTTTATAATGCAAATTGAGTCACTTTTACCCAAGGATGCTCCACACCGAAATTCGTTAAAATCTCTCTATTCATACAGAAGAAGGAGGCTTTAAAACAATTATCCTCATGATCCCACAATTGGACTCCCTCACTCTGTCACCCAGGAAGGCAATACCCTCTCTTTGCCTTAGAATGCTTTAGTTCAAATCCCTCCATTCGAACGGAAAACGAAGTATTTTAAACATTTTTCCTATTGGCCCCGTTGGGCCCGCCCTCTGTCCCATGGAGACTCACAGCCAATGATTATTCAAAATTGAATTCCCTTGCCAAAACAAAACAAAATTTGGTTCAGACCCCTGAATTAATACAGAAGGAGTATACTTTTTGAAGATTGACCTACATTTATCCTATTGGGCCATGAAGCTTTGCCCAAAAGAGTGCATACCTTTTTATGTAAGACTTATTCCCCTTTGCACAAGGATGCCATACACAAAAGGGCCTGTTTCCAGTAATGTTAATTCTCCATAGGAGCCTGCCCCCGTATAATTTCTTATCTAGCTCAACTACTGTTTTTTTCTTTTCCGAAGAATAATTTTACACCTTTCCGACACCCAGATTTCATAATTTCAGTGAAAATGTATTTTTATAAAGTTGTCAATTTCAGCATCAAAGACATAAGTTCGTAAATAAAAGAAGGTTATCTCGAAATTGTAATTCGCAACATAGTATAAATTTCTTTTGATAAATATTTCCAAAACATCGTGTTTATTCATAAAACATAAAAAAAAATATTCTCGGATGAAAATGCACTTGCAGAGACACAATTATGAAGAAAAATGCCATAAAATTGCAATTTTCTCCCGTTATATAGTTTTGGATGCAAATTTCCATCAGAAAATCGGATAGAGCTTTACTTGTTTCATATGTGTACCAAAAATCAGCTAATTCCATGTGGTGGAACGTTCTCATATCGCCGCCTGAATGTGGTTGTAAATTGAAAGAAAAGGGGAAATGAGTAACAACCTTGTCTGAAACCCTATTATATAGCTTATTATATACAAACTTTTATATTGAATATCAGAGCGGATATTTTCATGACAGTTTTATGATGTGTAACGACTAAATAAACAGTATCGATATAAAGATTTACACTGAGGACACCCTGATACATGAATACTGTTCTATCTCAAGTTGTCCTCTTCTGAATTTTCTGATCGTGTGGCCTTGTACATTTATCCGTATCTTCTTGTCTTTGTCTATACGTTTACGGAATCATTGACTCGACGCTAGCTATTCTTGTCTCACTTTCCTTGTTTTATTGTCCCATCTCCAAAGCGTTGTGGCTCTGTCAGGGTTGGGACCCTGACTTGTCTCACTTTCTTTGTGCCTGCCGACCACGCCACATCGAATAGATAGATTATCCATATGAAATACTTTATTTTGTTCTAAGTAATCAATCAATTCTGCGCTTCTTGGAGGTATTGAATGTGATTTATTATATTGTCTTGTTATTTTGTGTAATTAGTTGTTCGTTATTTATCACACATTTTCGCATAATTGTACCAAACTACTAAGTATTAGCTGTTTACAGCAATCATCGGTGGCTTGCTATTTTGTTACTTTATCGACGCTTCATAAACCAATCGTTATTGTTTCAAGATGGAGGGTAAATGTGTTGGAGAAGGGTGTCAAGTATACTTCAAGAAACGTAGTGGCAATAAGAACAGAAGTGCACGCAATGTAAATAGTCCACAATATAAATGGCTCCTAGATACGCTGGTGCAACAAGGATTGATGTCAGCAAAGGAACAAGCACTTATTTGCCAGAAGTGCTACATGAAGTATCTTCGGAACAAAAATCAGCCTGAACCTGAACCCGAGCAGAACCAGGAAATAGAGGAAGAAGACGACTCCCCGTCCCATATCCTGCCGTTGCTGACCCTTCATGATCTTTTGAATGGATCATCTTCACACAAAAAATGCTGTCTCTGTCTTGTTACCTTTGCAAGAAATGGAACAAAATCATCAGTCTTACCAAAACGTGCAAGACATCACCTGATCTATTCACACAAACTGTGGTGTCCCACCTCATCCCGCGTCTGCTCCATTCACCTTATTGGTAACGACTTAGATCCGTCTACAGAGGTTGTCCTTGATGGTAGAGGTTCCTTGGAATCTCAGTTACCATCAAAATCGTCCGAAATCATTAATGACCTCCTAGAGGTGTCGCACGTCCTTTCACAGAACCAGTCTGCGTTTACAATAAGCTTTTCTTCTCTTGATGACTCGGCATGCATGGCCTGGACAGGTTGGTCCAAAGATCAGTTCCTCGAAATCCACTCGCACTGTTCCCCATATCTTTCATCTGGTATATATACCAAGACTACACACGATGCTCTATTACTGTTCTGGGTAAAACTGAAAACCGACATTTCCTGGAGTCAGTGTTCTTCTCTTTTTGGAATTTCCAAGTCAAGTGTGTCCAAAACTTTCCACTCCATAGTACAGGCATTAGACACATCGATAGTCCCACAATTTCTAGGTCCGGATCACTTGACAAGAGAACAGTTGCTCGGGCACAATACTGTCTTTTCAGAAGCATTTTTTGGAGATAAAGCCACTGCCATATTAGATGGCACCTATATTTATATCCAGAAAAGCTCCGACCACAAGCTCCAGAGAATGTCCTACTGTGGCCAGAAGAAGAGAAACTATCTCAAATTCATGAGCATCGCCTTACCAGATGGCTACATTCTGGACACAGTAGGACCATTCACTGGCAGCGAAAATGATGCTACAATTACAAAAAAAGTCATGGACAAGCTAGTTACTTGGCTACAACCAGACGACAACGTTGTCGTTGACCGAGGTTTTAGAGATGTCCTACCAGTTCTCGAAGCCTCTGGCCTCAATGCTAGCATGCCGTCATACCTGAAACCCGGTCAAAGTCAACATTCTGACGTCCAAGCAAATCTTGACAGAACTATCACCAAATCGAGGTGGATTGTGGAATCCTATCATGGTCGTCTGAAACACTGGACGTTCTTCCGAACGCAATTGGTGTCTAACAGCTTTATCAATGTCATCGAGGCTTTGCTTCGAACCGTCACAGCCTGTCTGAATGGTATTAGAGGACCGATCTACCAGAGATCTCCAGAGAGAGATGCCAAAGATAGGCTAATGGCTGAACGTATGAAGGACCGTTTGACAACACCGAATGGTTTAGCTCAGAGAGTCAAGACAGATCCGGATCTATCTAGACGGGCAAGGTCCGAGTTTGTCAAGATGGATGCATCTTCCGTACTGTTTCCCCGTCTCGATCTTGATTACTTGAGAACCATTACGTGTGGAACGTATCAGATATCTCTGGCTCCTGGTTACATCGCCGAACATTTAAGTGATGACGGAGACTATGAGGTGTGGCTTTACCAGCACTCCCCAGACCTTCTCCGATGTCAAATACATTCTCGACACAAAAGCCAAACGAAATATAACGTTTGGATACGGTTCACCGTTTCACCCGATGTTGAGGCCCCAATAAAGGACTACTACTGCCAGTGCCCAGTTGGAGAGAGAACGATGGGAATGTGTGCGCACATCTCCAGTATCTTGTACTACCTTGGGTATTACAGGACGCTGGAAAACCCTCGACCATTACAACCACAGGTAAAGAAATTCCGACAAAACTTGAAATAGTTTTCCATGCGGCAACGGAGTGCATATGTCGAAAGTATGTTTGGGGCTCGATATGAAAGATCCCCGTTACCATGTGACTAACCAAACTTATAAATATAGGTATTATACAATCGCCCGTAGCTATGAACACTCCCGTAAATGCGAAAACCAACCAAAATCATAAGGAACACGTTTTGTTTGTTGTTCTGTCTATTTGTCAGCCAATGTCTTCAACCACGGGGACTTGTGAAGTAGCCATCTTGGATTTTTTTTATGAAAAAGTGTTTCTCTCACTTTTTTTCATATCTGTGTACATATTCTCAACATACCGAGCAAATACTCTCGTTTTTTTGTTAATTATCTAAAGAAAGTCGAAAATCGGCAATTCAACCATAGGCTAATTCAACCCAACATTTGAAAATGTTCCACCACTTACATTTTGATGATTTTTCCTCTCATCAATAGCATATTACGTACTGTTTAATAGGATAAAAATTGGTTTGCATCCAACGCCCATAAAAGGGTGTATTCTCTAAAAAACACAGTTTTTGTGTCTAAAATGTTATCATCGAAAATGGCATTTTTGAGATTGTTTCTTCCATAAAACAGCCAAATGGCGCGATGGAAACATGATTTTTTGTCACAATCATGCCATGAATGTATTCTTTACGGTGACCATCATTTGATTAGATTTTCATTAATATTTTACATAACATGCACATTTTATCAACACTTAGACAGCTTCTGAAAGGTACAACTTTGAGGAGCCATAAAAAACAAACCAAGTGACCTAAATCTTTATACTTTATAGATTTGTGACCACAACGGCATGGGCAATGCACCACCAACAGGAAATTTGAATCAGAGAAGGGGCCGTTTTGGAAACCGGCCCTTTGGGTACCGATTTTAAAGATTTGCCTCCATTTTCCCTTTTCGGCATCGCCCCTCTGTCAATTTTACATTTAGTTTTAACTTCAATTCAAGATGGCAAAACTACGTATTATAATAGAACTTACTCAGAGCACACACGTATTCAACCACCACTCGCTCGCTCATACACGCACTCACACGCACCAACACACGCACTCACAAATACTTTCAGACATGAGAGAGAATTGCCGACACAGACGGCTCCAGCGTAGACTTTGTACTTTTCCATACACTCCACTATTCAAATGTTCATCATATCCCGTGCCATGGTTAGCTTCCTCCTTGTCATGCCGGTCGTCCTTGAATATCCTTTTCGCCTTTGCCGTTTTGAATCAGGAAAGACCAAAGACACAACCCTCACAGTTTCAAAACAAAATTACCTAACATAATTGACAATTGTTAAAAGTGTTTAAACAGTATTGGGAGAAGAGTAGATAGAGGGAAAGGGATACTATTGCTGAGTATGCATACATATAAGTTTGTTTTCATGATAAGTGTCTCCGGACAGAAGAAGGTGCAGGGTAAGAGACATATATTTATTGAGTTCTCGGAAAAGAGTTGCTCTTTGTACGACATACATATTACAGTTTAAATAGTAATGGTAGGCATCTTCAAAAGCAGAACCACAAGTACAGCGCCGGTCATTAACTAGGTTAGTTCGATATAAATCCTTTCGTAATGTACTGGACTGGTTTCTCAACCTAGTATGTAGAATATTGTTTTTCCTATCGCCGATGAGAAAGTAATAAGGTAATTTAGGTAAGTTACTACCTTGAATAGCGTTTTGAATGCCGAGTATGATGCATAATGTCGAATAGCAAAGGTTAACTGATTCCAAAGTATTATTGTAGACGGGAAGAAAGACATGTTAGATGACTCAAATCTATTGTTAGGCAAGTTATAAAGGTCAGAATTCCTTAAACTGTGTTGTGAATTTTCTGATACAAGAGGAGTAAGTAGGAGTAAGGTTGTTATGAATCTTATAGAATAAATGAAATTTACGACAGGATCTCCACTGAAAGAAAGATTCCCATCCTGTAAAGTATAAATCGTCTGCTAGTACGTCCAGCCTCCAGTTGTAACTTCTCTAATTTATCTGCATCACCAAGAGAACAACCATCCCATAGTTCACAGCAATATTCTAAACTAGGACGAATGTAAGAACTTTACATTTTATTTAGTGTTTTTAACAAATATTTTCAATATGACAGTCCTACTTACAGTTTCATCAATGATTACCGCTAGATCCTTATGATTGTCTACAAAGTCGATATTTACATAATTAAAATCAATTTCAATGATGTGATCCATCTTGATATTGGATACAAGTAAGGCCTCTGTTTTAGCAGGGTTACATTTAACTAAACACCTATCAGCCCACAATTGTATTTTTCCGAGATCCCTAATGATGTTTTGTTCGATTACTTTAAGAGATTTTTCAGAGTATAAAAGAGAAGTATAATCGGAAAAGAGTTTCGAAAAACATTTTAGATTGTCAGTTATATCGTTGACTGTATAGTATAAACAACGGACCCACAACCGAACCCCGAGCATCTCCTACATGTGTTGTCTTTACAGAGGATTTACTATTTCCAATAAATACCTGTTGAGCTATATTTGTTACATAGTTCATAAACCAATTCAACAACTTCCCTGATATTCCATAACTTGACATTTTCATGTTTAGCCCTACTGTGCAACACCCTGTCAAATGCTTTAGAAATGTGGCAGAAAACTAGACATGTGGATTTGTACAGTAGAATGACCTGGCTGAAATCCTGAATGGTATTTATGTATTAGAGATAGGTCTAAAAGATACTTTCAAAACATTTATCAATGGTACTAGGTAGTACAATGGGTCTATAGTTTGAGAGGTCTTGCTTATCTCTCTTTTTGAAAAATGGCATAACCATATGGAATGTTTCCATTGTTTGGGGAAAGTTTCAGTTTCCAAAGAATAGCGAAACATTAATTGTAATGGATAGGCAATTTCATTTGCAGAGTTCTTAAGCATAATGTGGCTGATTAAACCGTTCCCCATATAGCTTTACCAATATTTAAAGATTTAAGTACGTCAGTAATATCATTGATATTAAAAACTATGTCAGAATGTTCGAGTCGGATCTAGATTCTATGACAGGTACGTCAGTGTCAGTATCGTCAATAGTGGATACAGAAACAAAGTCGTCATTTAGTATGTTGGTATAAATGTCGTCAACCATTTCTATACTACATGTACCAGTCACACTCCTCAATGGTGGTACAGTATTAAAAGTTTTTATCAATCTGCGGATAAGTTTCCAAACGTTCGAGGATTTATTTCGATGTTATTGTCTAAAAGTCCATTAATATCCGCATAAAACATTTTCTTTATCCGTTTTTTTCAGATTATTAACTCTATTCCGCTGTTTCCGAAACTTGTTTCAGTTATGAGGAGTGCGAATAGTGTTATAGTTCTGGAGAAATCTGTTTCTTTTCCTTATTTCACGTCTCGGGTCATAATTGAACCAGGGTTTGCCATTGGGTCTAACAAAACTATTTATTATGGAATGCAGTCTTTGGCTATTTCTAAATATCTGGATGTAAAAGTGTCACACATATCGTCCGGGGTAAGAGTTTTCGAAAAAAGTTTTTCCCGGTTAGTTTCTTCTAATGAGCGGTTAAAACGCTTGTAGTCAGCGTCTTTGTAGCGTAGTATTCCTCTCGTATAGCTCCTAATGATATTTGTCCCTTTTTTCAAATCTACTCGTGTCGCTTGATGGTCTGAAATTCACGGTCTATGTCAATAGTGTCCTATATCGTTAAAGTACATGGGGTCAAGGAGTGAGCAGCACGTGCATCCAACTCTAGTCGGTCTGTCCATTACATTCGAGAGGTGGAAAGAGTGTATAATAAATTAAGTGCGTGGTTATTAACTACCACCAGAAGGTCTGAATTTATATTACCAACTATTACACTATACGGCGTCTAATTCAAAACTGTTTCAAAATCCAGAAATTGTGCGTACAATTTGTAGGTCTATAGACTGTGCATATAATAGTTGTTTTATTTGGAAACTGGGTCTTTTTCTAAACAACTTCACCTATCTGGAATTCTAAGTCTGTTCTACGACGTGTGCACTGGTGGCTAGACGTGTAAACATTTACACCCCCCCCCNCGAGGAACATGCCACCATCTACCATGGCTAAGTCAGTGCGAGTCTAGTGTACACCATTACTAGTAGTAGTAAAATAGTTTATTAAAGTATCACATATTTTAACATATATACATAAAATACAGCATTTACACACGGTAAAGACCATATGTACGTAGATTACAAACACCTTCAGATAAGGGATTTTTAGGATCGGTGTACCGACCAGTTTTATATTTAGTTTCAATTCTCCTCATCTAAATTTTGCTAAGCATTTACGATGACATACCTCTCTGGTTTCAGTCTAGTATACATCATTACTGGAAGGAGAGATTGTAGAAAGAAACAAAATCGAATTGTCTATAAGAAAAGATAAAATCCAATGGACAACGTATTAAAGTTTTGTAACAGCAAACATCAAACTAGACCTGCATCCATTGAATAGGGTTATTATTATTATTATAAGCTAACCGGTAATAAGATTTATATATATATTTAAAATGCCGCCGTGACTATTCTCAATAATTATGTTTATTGAAAATTTAAAAGAAACTGTGGTTAGGTATACATGTAGCAACCACTAGTGAAAGCAAGTTTTATTTTTGTAAAAGCACTGGATAAATTCTTGAGTGTCATCAGCCCAACATAACTCAAAATATAAGTAGTGTATTTTATAAACTGATTTTCTATTCATATAGTAACAGAGATAGAGACCTAACCCCCGGGCCTGGAAACTTATCCCAATCAAGCAGGCACTTTCTTTGAGGAAGCACTGTATAAAGTCAAGAGTGTAATCAGCCCAAGAGAAATCAAGATATTGTGCATTAGTGCATTAAACAGATTTTCGATTGATAGTGACCCATTGACCTTTGACCACTGGACCTGAAAAGTTATCCCTTTATTCCAGGAAGGACTCGATAAAATCTGACTGTAATCAGTCCAACAGAATTCAAAATACAGTGCACAAGCTGATGTTCTATTTATAGTAAGTGACCTTTACCTTTGATATCAAAGACTGATAAGTTATGCAAAAGCTTAAGCAAACATTTTATTACACTGGATAAAGTCCATGTATGCACACACACACAAGGTTCTACACTTAAAGTTGATAAGTTGACTTTAATATTCAAGGTTTTTTTTGTATGTTATTACCATCTCCATAACAGCTTGAATGAGGTTGCTAAGTGTTTAAATTGACTCAGTTGTTGATTTTCTAAATATAGCAACAGTGACCTTGGCCTGACCTTGGAACCCTGAAACACAAGGGTATACCCATATTTGACCTGTCTATAAAGTTTGACCAAAATCCGTGAAAGAATGAAGTTGCTAAGTGTTTAAATTGAATCAGTTGATGATTTTCTATATGTAGCAAGTGTGATCTTGACCTTGGATCCCTGAAATACAAAGATGTCCGAAGTATACACATACTTTGTATAAAATTTGACCGACATCTGTCAATGAATGAAGTTGCTAAGTGTTTACATTGAATCGGGATGCGACGCGACGTGACGGGACGCCGCACCAGGGCAAAAGTTCACTTGTCTTTGGCAGGTGAGCTAAAAACAGATAGAAGGACAGACAGACGTAAAAAGATGTGCAGGGGTCCTAACAACAAATTGTGTAATTGAATTGGAAAATCCCCCTTTGGGACCCCACTCCTCCCCCTAGGGAGCCAGAGTATTATGAGAGAGACCCTCTGTTAAACGGCATTCAGTCTTCTTAACCAAGTAATGCTCCAGACCATTGGTTTGAAAACATCATCAAGCCATACAGAAGGACTTCAAAGGATGCACTGTATCAGGTGATTTATGTCCTCACAACAGCCAGGGTCATATGAGGATGGTCATCACCTATAGAAGAAAACTTCAATTCGAAGGAAGTGCATGTGTTGACGGAAAAAATGCTGTTACTTATAAGTATTTCCTATGTGCCAAGGGCTATAACTCCAGATAAAATAGAACATGGACACTGGATTCTAACTCAAACTGTAATCCATTATACATGTACTAAGTTGCAAATAATATGGAAAACAGTTAATTATGAGGCTTTCCTATGTGCAAAAGTGCCATAACTCCAGTCAAAAATGGAATTTTAATACATGGTTCAAACTCTGTAATCTATAATGATAAAGCCACAAACAAAGTTTCAAATTGATATGGCAAGATGTAGCGAAAGAAGTCCAAAAAATAGTTTATTTTGATAATTCCTATGTGCGAAGGGCAATAACTCCAGCAAAAAAAGGAATATTAACACGGGATTTGAACTCAAACTGTAATCCATTATGACAAAGCTACATATTAGGTAACAAATTGATGTTGCAAGTGGTGGCAAAAAAAAGTCCAGGAAATTATGAGATTTCTTATGTGCAAAGGGCCATAACTCCAGCAAAAAATGAAATATTGACACAGGGTTTGGACTCTAACTGTAATCCATTATGATAAAGCCACATACTAAGTGGCAAGCGGTAATGAACAAATTAAGTATGCGAACAGTTAATTTTGAGAACTTCCAATGTGCGAAGGGCCATACATGTAACTCCAGCAAAAAATAATAATATTGGCACGTGGTTAGAACTTGATCTGTAATCTATTATGATTAAGCCACATACAAAGTTACAAATTGATATGGTAAATGGTGGCGAAAAAAAAGTCTGGAAAACTTAAATGTGACTGCCGTCGCCAACGACAACGTGTGATGACGGACAGACTGATCCTTAAGTGTTCGCCATGCTTCTCAGGCGGCACGACCGAGGAATGGCAGAACAGTGAAGAAAGAAAGGAAAGATTTAAGATCCCAAGTGTGTTGCAATGGGGGCAGAAGATCTATTTTGGTCTGTTCAACGTCCCTCAAGTAGTAGACATGAACGAAAATCCCCGATTCTTCAGGTGGCCAACTGTATGTAAATTATGGTTTGACAGATTTTGTCAGATTTTGACAGATTCGATGACTTGAGTAGAAAATTGTTTGATTCATGTAATCTTGAAAAAGAAAGTAAAGGGACATAACTCTTTATGTAGACTCCGATATAAGTAATTTGTGCTGATCTGACAGATCTGTCAATTCAAGATCTATCTGTACGCCAAATTCAAGAAGAATTACACATTATTATATGTTTCGCATGTCTGAAATTGTCTGACATTGTCAGTATGGTAAGTTTTAAGCAAAACTTCAAACTTTCTAAAATTTCTGGATGTTTTTTTCCAAAAACAGCGGGAAGAAAATCTACATTTTAAAGAAAGTGGTAGCTATGGGAGCACCCTATATATGTTATAAACCAAAAAATATTGGTACCTTGCAAAACAAAAAGCAAATTTCGCAAAACCACCAATTCTCAAAAATCACCTAAACATGACATATTTTATCTAAAAGGAAACTTGGAACTTATAGAAGTTACAAACTATATCCGATATATAACAGAAAAAAATGCGAGGAAATTATGTGAGGGACACAACTCACAGAAATATTATCCAAAGGAAGACAATCAATCATAACCGCACAAATACTTAAGAGTACCTAGCAAGTGTTCCTAGTTTAAAACAGAGAGTATGAGTATTACTTGAAACAAATTTTAAAATTATATAAAAAATAATTCTCAGGGACACCATCTAAATATAACAGTCGAGATGCATTAAAAATCCTCCCCACATGGAAGGTAAAACAAACAATACAGTAAAATGTTCAAACCTGGCGTGCATGGTGTCAAGTTTCACCTTTTGGCCTTTTGTAACTTTCAGCTTTCTTGGCGAATTTTGTGCATTTTTAAATATCTCACATTCTCATCAGTTGTATATGAAGTGCATAACAAATGGAAAAATAAAAATATGAATGATAAACTGGCAGAATAAGATGTATAGGAAAGCAAACAAAGGGGCACAACTCTTCAAGTTCTTGAAAATCCAGCCCTTACTTTCTTCTATTTTTAGGACGATTCCATACCAAAGTCAAATAACTTTGCCTACTGCAACTTCTGACAGGTCAATGACCCTTGATGAGACTTATTTAGCTGTCAAAAATCAGACCAAAAAATACTGCAGTACAATTTTATGTCAACTTACGTATTAGTGGATTTTAACACCACTGTAAATATGAATGTTGAACAGAAATATTTTAACATTTAAGCGAACACATTTTTTTTTACAATCCTTTTAATAACAGATTTAGGGAATGAAGGGTTTAAATGTTGTTTGTTGATGTTTAGTGGATCGAAGAGATACATGTATAACATTTTTTTTAAACACAGATTTCTAAAAGATATGATTAAGGTTTCAGACTCTTTTTGGTTACCAGTATCTTGTGAGGAAACTCCATGTATTGTAGCAGAAAAACGTCAACAAATAATATGAAGTGTAGTGCAGTTGATATAGAAAGCTCAAATCCTGCTATATATTTGTAGTAAAGTTGTCAAAGAATCAGATATTTGGCAGACCTTTCTTATACATATGACTTAAAAAGGGTTGCGAGGATTTATAAAACCCAAAAAACAAACTGATTCCTATCCCTTATTCCGTCTTTGCGTATTGCAGAGTTATCTTCTCTTGTGAGCAGGTATTGATTGTTACATCATTTGTTTGTGAGAGTAACGTCATCAATTTTCGAGAAAACGACGTAATTATCTCACACAAGCCAATGATGTAACAATCAATACCTGCTCACAAGAGAAGATAACTCTGCAATACGCATAGACGGAATACCGAGAACAGTGTGGAAATATAGATGAACTGAAGGTATTGAAAATAACGTCAGGTAATTCGAGTAAAATGGACTTCCATCATAATTTTACATATTCATAATGTGTTTATACAGACTCCCTTAAAAAAAACACATTCCATACATGTTTTCAGCCTTGTTCTCTAAGCTTTCAAATTATTGAACCTGGCACAGGGACAAATTACCATCCTATGGTCCCCATTTTTTATATCATACATTATATAATACACATATATTAGAAACTAATACCAAGTTCCTGTGCATGTAAATAATAATGGCGGCGCCCAGTACCAAGTTGCCTTGTCGACTATATGTCATGATTTATGTAAAAAAAACAATGGAGGACAATACTTAAAAAAACATTTTCTGTATATGATCAGTTGGTAGTGATAATTGACCATATTCTAACTGTAAATGATAACCAAGGGAAATACATAGGCGACCAGTGCTGAAATAATCTTGAAAGTTTAAAGTTTTGCTAGTAAAGTGTCTATGCAAGGTGGCAGGGGAGGGAAATTAAACACAAGGCTAAATCTGCCAAGGTTGAATAGTACAAATTTAAATTATGAACCCTTGGCTATTAAAGATGGTGAGATAACGAGGTAAGTTCGTAAAATAAGATGTGTCTTCAGCAGTATGCTCCAGTGAAATTACACTATAAAGTCAGCATCGGTCCTGCGCTATCACAAGGAGACAAACATGAACATACCATAGACTCCAAAAACACAAATTAAATATGCACAAACTCACCACACGCATGCATCTAGCAAATGGGGGAGGCCATCCTTAAATGACCATGTATAGCTGTTGATAGGACGTACATTAAACAATACTAAATCAAACCTGAAGTTTATTTTGACATAAAGATCTTATTTATTTGGATAATTTCATGGAAATGATGACTTGTTATTTTAAACAAATGATTTGCTAATTTCAGCTTGCATGCACTGTATGAATGTTATTTTAATAACATTGTACCCATATGAATCCATGATTGTCGTGAAGTGGTGCTTTATTTGAATTTAATACATTTGATGCTCTATTACCTGACCTGGAACGCATTCGTAGCCATACCGAGACAATACAATACTGTGGTATAACTGAATATATATTGTGTACATAGTTTAAGCGTCTGCGAGACCAGCTGTTCTAACTTACAAACGTCCAGGTGACGAGAAAGAACACGAGAGAAATGTTTTTTAATTTTGATAGGAGCTGTAGGCAATTCACACTTTTCAATTTGTACTATTCTTCTTTTTGGATAACAACGCTTTAACCTGTAAACGATAGATACATCACTGGCGTCAATCCGAGCAGCATCTATACTTAAAACGTCTTTTAATATTAACGGCTACCAAACCCTTGCTCCTGGTTACAAATAAATGCTATGTCCCAATCACCTGCCCTCTGGACTGGCTTTTAAGTAAGTTGTTTTAGTGCCAAATTTTGTACAGTATGATTATTTAGCCTCTTTATCTTAATCCATCAAACGTAGGTATCTTGTGATAAAATTTGTTGTTTGCCTTACACTGTAACAATGTTTCAAGCTCCTGAGAGCTTATGTTAACTATGACATATATTTAACGTAAAATAATGATTCTTGTATATTTTATTTTGAAGTAACATGCCACTATGCTTTTATCCGATAATTTTAAGATAAAAAAA
>NW_018404373.1:1552460-1567594 GCF_002113885.1 Mizuhopecten yessoensis
TGTTCTTTTATGAATTAATGAAAGTGATACAGAAAAGAAATATAGTAAATAACTGATAGTAAATTTATCAAAAACATCATCCTTAGAGAGTATGTTCTGGGCACGATCGTTTAGAAGCTTTGCAATACTTTAAACTCTTTCAAACGCGCATCAGCTCGAGATTAGGTCCTGTTTACAAAATGGCGACTGGAAGTAGCAAGGCGGATTAAATTGGAATTTAAATTGCGTTTATTTCGGCAAGTAAGCATTGTTCACAAAGCCCATGTGGTCTGTTCATCTAATTTAGTCAAGATGTACTCAGAACAGTCGTTGTTTAGTCGCTAGGGTCATTTACAAAATAATTAGGATTATTATATAAACTTATTGTAATTATTCAGCTTTTTTACAAAACATGCACGAATATATACAATTAGATTTAATTTTTAAAGATATTGAATCGGGTCTGAAACACCAAGGACCAATCCAGCCTCTCTACATCAGTTATATTCAAAAGCAGTAAGAGTGATGCAAGAAAGAAATAACAGGAGCATCGGGCATATTCTATATGCTCTCCTGGTTTTCAATTTTTGCATGTATCAGATTCAAATCAGCCCGGCACATGCTAAACAAAGTGTTTATATGGACGAGCACGTCCTTATTTATGTGATCAACAAAAGTTAAATCCTATTTGAGAACATGGCATAGTAATTTGAATTTTGAGACAAGTAACTTTCCCATAATGGAAAGTTGATGGACGGACGAACCGACTGACAAACAATGTTAGCTAACTTCGCCTTTGCAACACGACGTTAATTCCAATGTGCTTTAATTAACACAGTGGACTGTGTTAATTAAAGCACTCTTATCCTCTGTTCTTGGAACGTCCTGATGGTTTTGAATGGTGAGCTGGGAGGGAAGGGGTTTTGTATAGGGGTTCCGGTTGGGTTGAGGGAGATAGATGGAAAACCCCATAAAACATTTGTAAATATAATTGAGTCTGGAGGAATTTGTAAATATAATTAAGTCTGGAGGAATTTTAGCCGGTTGTATGAGGAAGTATTGCTTGCCAACAAAACCTGTGTCAAAAATAGAAAACTGAACCCAGAAATAAATGCGGCACATTGCACAGACACCTTCTTTTTCGATCTCCTTGTCTCGACGCTAATTAACTGGTATCATACATCACAGACATGGTTTATAAATGTGTTGACCATGTCACTAAGTATCTTTTGACTTGGATGTAATTGTTTACTTTCACTTCCTGTAGTTATGTCCCAATAATTAAGGTATATCACTTTATTTTTTAAATATCTGAATTCATGCTGCCATATTCGTTCAAAACTGACTCTTTTAAAATCCACCTGTAGATAGATTTGGCTTTCTAAATGCGATTGTGGACCCTTTATAACAACGGTGACATTGGGAGCTCTAGACAGGAGACGCTCGACCGCTTTCCTCACATCCCGAATTCTCTCTTCCACTATGTGGATGGGAATGGCGAGCATGTGGGACCACAAATGGATGACGACTATTGGTCTATTGTCACGGAGCACCTTCAGACGATCCAGGATCACGGACGTAGGAACAAGCACTTCATTGCGATAAGGATATGCTGCAAAATATGGCACACCATGAGGTCTCCACATGGCGGATATCGATTGGGAAATGTTGTGACCGAACACCAAATCTGGTTTGTTATCAAAGGGGTTTCCAGAAGTGATTTTCAGCTTTAGAAACCTCGTGAAAAACTCTAAATATGACCTTACATTGGAATCTCCTATAAGCACGAGATGGCGATGCGCGAGACACTTGGAATACTGTTTTCGGGTCATCTTGTATCGGTTTCTGCAGCCGATATTCACCCATGTGTAGTTATAGTAGAAGCCAGATGTTCCAAAGTCCCAGGTTTGTTCTCGAGGACGTTTATCGCACGGAGTTTCGCTTGTCCTCATCGACGTTCTGTCTGAAATGTAAGGCAAATCCTAATTTATCTGATATTCATTATTCAAATAAGATACTAAGATCTTTTATATACTCAGTATTAACCTGATTTACATACGGAGAACATGACAACATCGCATCAAATGTCATCTTCTGGTGACCTTTAAATTCTTGGCCATATATCAATCACTATGACGTTCTTCTTTTTGGATTTTGAAAATACCTGAACATGTGCACATCCGGTTATTGAAGGGAATGTTACCAGACCATTACTTCTGATAGGGTGGGATCAGTAACTACACTATACATTATATTAAAATATGCCCTTCCCATTTTCCATTTACTCTATGGAAAGTCAGCCTGCAGTCACTGCACAGTAACTGCAGTCTGTATTATCTGGTCACAGGACCATGGTTTCTGTGACGTCAGTGTTAGTAACCACTCCCACCGATACGATAGCCGCCATTTTGTTGAGGTCGTTTGGTTCATACAAGTCGCATTTTGACGGCAATTCTTTCTTTTGTATTAGAATAATCTGCACATAAAATTTGAGAATTTAACTGCATTTAACAGTTGTCGCCTGGTTACATTTTTTAATGGCGACTGTTTTTTGGAAAGTTTTCGGTCCGATAATGGCCGTCAGCGGCTGTTCCAAGAACTGGACCATTGAGGTCTTACGGCAGCAGGAAATATAAATTAATCTCATCCGACTAATTGATAAAAGAAATGTTGTATGAGGAAATGTAAATATAACGATTGAACGTCTGTCAGATTGTAGTTTCAGCCAATATGAATGCAATCTGGGTGACAGATAAAAAGTCATGACGTCCGTTCAGATGTCATTCTATTTATCTGTCACCCAGATTGAATTCACATTGGCTTTAACTGCAATTTGACAGACGTTCAATCCTTAGATAACTGTTTCCGATCGGGGATATATTTGTGATGAACTATGACGTCATAATGGAAGATGACGTCACAAAGCTTTGTTACCTGACGTCATAATTTGAAGATTGTCCAATGCAATAGCGTTCAGGGTGTTATCCACTAGCTGATAACCAAAGCCGTTACCAATTTGTAGTATGTTTATCCAGTCGGGAGTTGGGATACCTATAAAGATTGTGGGAGAAGACAAAGATTGCGAACTCCTTGCATGTTCGTCCAGTGCTTCAGGGGTGTGGACACCAATGACAGCGATGGGAGATACATCCTCAGACAAGTCCATTTAAAACTTAGTTTCCCTTTTATGGCTGATTGACAGGATTTGCGTTTGACGTGAATATTGCAACGTTTTAAAAAATATCATTTTAGAACTGACCGTCAAAGGATTGTAAAATCTTAATTTCAATTTGTTAGAATATATTCTACGAATCTCATGTATTACCTCCTTTCACTGTGATGAAAGTCTTCTTCGGGAATACTTTGTGTTGGTGGGCTCTGAAAATATAAATCAAACATATAACATTTTATACCAGTTAAATGACGTTTGGCTTTCGTACCCGCCCATTATACGGTCAATGCCATATAAGCCTCGATAATTCATCTTATTTTTACTGCAAAAGAGGCAGAATTACAGGACGGCAGAGTCTTTGTACAGAAGTTGGGCCAGTATGTACATACGAACTTGCAAGATTTTTGAGCAGACGGTTAATAGTGATTCCTAATGTTATTCCTTTGTTCCAAATTATGTTCATAAAAACATTTTCCCTGTTATTAGAAGTCACAATGATAATGGAATTCATACTCGATATCCTAACCCAATTACTAACAGAACAACGAACTCGTCGATGTCCTATTATTTTTCAGTTTCAGCGATTCTTCGTATTCTTTCGAATACCTCGTTTATTGCGATAAATATGTGTCCATTATCTTAGGTTTGGGTTAGGAAATTATATCACCAGAATAGTTGGAAAGAATTACAAAAAGGTCAACATATCTTTTACATTTGAAAATATCAACCAAGTATATTTATTGTATAATATTTTACATATATCCACTAGGGTGAGGCATTATTCATTTCCTTGAATGTCCGATTATCTTCCTCGTTTTAGAACTGGGTTTGCAGGTTTAACATAATGCCTTCATGAACACCAATCGGATATATCCAATCCATGAAGCCTACCTTTGCTTCATGTTTAAGGACTCGAGCAATATGGCTGCAACCAATTTGCGTTCATGCATGCATGAATATTTTTAATCCGTTTTATACGTTTTAAGTGATCTCAATATTTATATTTTCAGTATTTAAGCGGCTCATCTTATGAGGAAACGATATCATCCCATCTCGTATTTTTGTGGGGTTTTTTTGCCTTCTATGGTCTCACTCAGGTACTCGAGGAGTGAGGAGAAGCGCTAAATTAAAACTGATCAAAGAACGCGCAATTTCTATACAGGGTCCTGCAGCGGAAATGTTAATTGTCCCGTGCCGCTAACCTACTCTCTTTTTTCTTATCAACAGGATAAATCCGGCATACTTATTTGTCTTACATAGCGAAAGTTATTAAGTTTCCGGGAAGTGAAACTTGTCGAAGATATAAAACAAAAAGGAATTTAACTTAATTTTCTGCCGTACCGTAAAGAATTCTATATTTTACATTACATTTAGCATGCGCAGACACGTACGATATAATGGCTAAATCCATGTTAAAGTCAGAAACGGCGAGAAAAATGTAAATTTGGAAGCCAAACAACAGCGTAATAAAGCGAAAGTGTACCTCAATGAAGCCATAGACCAATGGAATGCGCTTAAGGCATCTTCGCTAGACAAGTGTTCGCTTCGATACACTCCACTTACCCTTGGCGGATATAGCCAAGTTTTCATAATTCCCTCCACTGCCACCTAGCGGATATACCGAGTTATCGCTCTTCTCCCAAAAATCTTTAACCAAACAGAATGCCCGGTCCTCTATATACTTCATCTCTATGCAGGTAGCTACTCGGCCGATATATTTAAAACGTGTACGTTCCGTCTACGTCTGAAGCTAGAATGACACAATAACAACCACCCGTGTCCTACCCCACACACATGCTCCAACCTCATTGGTCAATACCAAATCGCACGAATTACTCGCCCTAACATACGATCCTTACGTACCTATAGGACAAATATTACGTGCTATTCTCCGAAACGCGCGCAAATTTAATAGCATACACACGGCGTTTTGACATAAGCTCGTGTTTGTCGAGGCGGAGTATAAATGGCAGAGGGTTTGTCCACCACTAAGTGTTGCGAGGGTTTTACTTGACATGTGAGAATGGAATCGGCTAAGAGTTACACTCAGCACGTTTATTGTGTAAACATTACCTCTGACCCAGTCGAAGATATAGTCACTTTGTGTAGGATACTTCTCTCGTGACATATTGTGAATTCGCGTATGCATGAAAATGACGTAAACATGGCCTCAAACATGCTTCTGGTGGGATATGTAGCCGTCGGGAAAAGGCTTCGTTCGCTTATCCATGACATAAATACAAGTCATTGAAATTTTAAATCTTTTCAAAACAATATACTTCCAGCGTTTATGGAATTTTATGACTGCAATTTTAACCTTTTCCCCCTACAGGTTGCGGCACGGTAGCTCTAAAATGAATGTTTGTTGGTTTTATACTCACAGTAATGCATGTGTTACGCTTGGTGACAGCGTGAAGTTTGAGGCTGTTACAGACAATGTCCAGTGTTTGCAGGTAAATTCCGCCGGCTTTGGCTTCACACAATACCAAGGCATGTTGTAGGCCATTTCTGTCAGATTGCAAAGAGAATCGAAACCCTTTATCACTTTAATCGGTCCACATGGCGTTCTTATATTTGTATTATTTCTAGTAAATATTCCTAAAATATGTCGCATGGTACCATATTCATTAGCTGCATTTACTACTATCTCGTGGAGCTGGCGTGGTATGGACAGGTATACGACCAGTTGTGACTCTCCTCGCCATGGCAACAAAACTTTTCCGGTGTACGTTCCGTCCCCATTGTCGGTTACATTCCCGTTCACGTTGGCGCCTAGTTTTGCTTCCTTTAACAATAGTCTCAGCATATCACCGCCACTCCTAATTCTTGTTCCGGTGGAATCGTACAGGGTTATTGTTACTATCAACACTTCGCCAACTTTGTAAGTTTGTCTACGGTCGATAAAACTTATCCTTGAGTATGTGCTATTTGGAAGAGTTCTTGTATTCAGTATCGCATCACGTTTCTGAGCTGCCATTTTTCTAAAAAGATACGTAGAAGGTACCGCAGCAGTACGCTGTATCTGGATATTATCCGACAGAGGTAGAAATCTGAAACATAGTTAAGTAAATAGTTACAACAAAAAATGTATTAAGAACATAAAATAATTGCTAACTGAACGATGTTATTCGGTACAATGATTTAATATTCAATAAATTGTCTCTTTTATTTTGTCCGAATTTCCCGATATCAGTGTCCGAATTTCCCCAAATAGTATTTTTACTCCATGGGGAAATCCGGACAACATTTACCAAGGAATATCTATTGTTTATAAAATAGTAACATTTTTTTCATGTTTTATATATGTCAATTTTGTTTATTATAGTGTCATATATCACAATTACATCGTACAAGTATATAGTTACACAGTATAGTTACATAGCAGGGATCAATCATCTTAAGGTAAACATATATAGACATAATATTATAATTTTGTTAGGAATAGTTATAATACGTAATATACAAATAAACTTAAACAAGGTTCCAATCCAGAGAGCAGGTGATTGGGACAGCCCCTACCTAACAAGCTCTCTGGATTTTGTACTCACATATCATTATATACCATAATACCACGTTATTACATGGTGGGGAATCCGAGCACGTTATTACATGGTGGAGAATCCGAGCACGTTATTACATGGTGGAGAATCCGAGCACGTTACAATTGTATTACATGGTGGAGACACTAAATGTCGGCGTTAGTTTACTGGTATTCACAGCCAAGCGAGGGAGCTATTTTAACGACTTTTCCCTGACTTGTTTTATACTTCGTCTTCGACATTCCTGAAGCTGACGACAGAGTTCCTCCACTACCACGTGTCTGTCAGTTGTCCAAGTGATACACATATGCCTCCCGGCGTCGACGAAAGAAGACATAAAGCAGATGAGATGCTTTAGGCCTATATGCCTCTGCATTGGACCGTTCTACTTCGTTGGTGACAATGTAGTCCTACACTTGGCTACGGTTGAAACAGAAATGGCGGGAGTCACGCGGCCATAACTTTCTAGCTGGTTGCCTGGTGGATGGTGAGCTTGCATTTGGTAGGCCAAACATGGATCAGAGGCTGATGACATCTCCGCCCTGACCGTGCTCCGTCCGTATGTCGTCAACCATCGGAGGTGGCAGTCAGAGAAAGTGGGATGGTGGCAGGCAGCCACCTAAAACGTTACACATATAATACTGATTGCAGAGTCCGTGAGGCATGTCCGCAATATAGGTGTCCTGGGGGTAGTTTGGTGTGTGTCCATTCTGCAGATGTAGTACCGGTATCTGACTGTGACCAGATCCAGTGATCACGTCTCGACCTGCGTTTATCAACTTTTTATTGCATAAAAAAAGTTTGGATTTTGACCATTCTTTTCATGTGGGAAAAATTAAATTGACAACTGTATCGTTAAAGGAAACTATCACAGTCCTATTTTGTTATTTCAAAATGTTTTTGAGTTCAGTCATTACAAGATAGAAATGTTGAGATGTGCATACCCAGTTTAATGAGGCTAATTTTGAAAAATAGTTATTTTAATTAAGAACTGCTGATATCTGAAAAAAAAAATCTGCTTGCCTGCTTCAGTTTTTGTTAAGTACGTCATTGTCTCTATGTGATGTAATTTTGTGATTCATTGTGTTGTATAATATCAAAAAATTTGTTAATAGTGTAATCAGAGCGTGAATTTCGCTTCTTTTACATTTTTTTTTTTATTTATTATATGAAATATTTTGTGTTTTTATGTATTTTGAAACTGAGGATGACTTTCATATGAGGCTATGTGGTTTTTTTTGTTTTAATATTTGATGTTTCACTGAAAACCTCAGAGGATAAAGTATCAAATGTGGTGTAACTGATTTTCAGCGATAGCTGAAGTTTTGCAGATTTTATTCAGAACTTTGATTAACAGTTTTAAATTTTATGTGCTCTAGATCTATCCACTTGATTGTCCAGTACTATTTTGAAATGGTTTTCATTGTTAGAAGTCCATGATGTATATATATATATAAATAATAGATTACATTTGTTTCACAGTGATATTGCACATTCAAACATTTCACAGTTTGACTCCTTACATTGGAATTTGTTATCCAGAACTTTGGTACATGTAGGTAACTGTATATTTCAAATAATTTCATCACTACATGGGACATTTTAAATTCATCTTAAAAACATGATTGCAATGAAGTATTTGATGTACCTTTTATCTAGCCCACGATTTATTGATGTTTATTACAAACCTCCAGCCATGTCCTTATAAACTATACATGTTATATTGCACAACATAAGTCTTATCCAAATCCTATGAATGCTTTCTCAGACAAGAATTCCACGGGAGTGGATGTGTCGCCTACTCAGCGCTTTTAGTAAGAAAGGTGTTTTGGCTGGAGTTATCGCGTAAACAGATATACCAAAACGCAGAAAGTTGAAACTCGACAGAAAAACTCGTAATATGTGTTGAACATTATTGCTTTTTCTTGTCGTATTTTCGTGTCGTCATTTCCGTATTGCGTATCGGGCATTCCATTATCGTAGTGTAAATTATCGTAACAAAGGGTAAACAATAGTACACGTGCGTGACGATGATATGTTAACACCCGATAACGAGACTTACTTGGAAATAAAGCGTATGATACAAAGACATAAATTAACTCACGGGAAGACATTGACATACGATAAGACGACTTCAGGAAGGTCGTTTATGAGGCGCATCGAATGCAGACTGATTTCACGTGCTAACACTAGTTCACAAGCTCGGGGTTGCTACGATTTTTGTTGTCGAGCGAGTTACGCTCTGTAAGGTAAATCATTTCACAAATGCTATATACAATAAATCTGTGAAAATAGTGTTTTATAAAATATCAACATCCCTATAAAATGCTACCATGCGATAGCCTATGGTTACATATGTACCTGACATGTAAATATTCCAGGCGTAAGCGGGCTATGGAATGATGTCCAAAGTGTACATGACTGAGAGTAATTCTGATCTATAAAAGAACAGTAAATTGACAGTTTTAATATCATAAATTTAATTATTTCTGTCGTTTTTGGTAAATTAAGAAAACAACTGTCATTGTTTAAATTCTATCCCTCTACTAAAATATCCGGGGGGTTTTCAAGGTAGACAACTCTTATCAGGATCAAAATGATTGTAAAATGTAAAATAAACGAATTATTAAGACTTTGTGTATATTTGGTTCAATTTATCACTTTTTGTATTAAACTATGTGTCCTGTTTGCTTTTAGCTTGTATATAACTACTTTTATCCATACAATTTCAATAAAAAAACTTTGTGTAATGTGTTTAAGATATTTTATGATAAATACAATATGTGTAAGGTTGATAAGCAATGTTTCTTTTCATTGTTTTATTGTTGTAACAGTTTTGAACAATGCCACACACTCAAAAAATGTGAAATTGATAAATTTGACAAAAAATCATTTTTTCGGTATTTTTTACAAAACACTCTCCAGTTTATCGGAATGCTTAGATTGTCATAAAATCATCTCTACATAGTGACATAACCATTATGTGAAACTTTAATTGAATTATGCTGGTTAATTGCAAAAGGGTGGAGCCTCCTTAAACTGATATTGGTCACAGCACACATAAAGATGTATGTTCATGTGTGCTGTGACCCATATCATTGTAGCATATGTGTTACATGTTTATAACATATGTATATTTCAGACATTAGTGTAACGAACCCCTGTGCCCTAATTGATCATAAGCCTCAAATACGTATACACAGACTTCTTAATTAACTGGTTATTTTTATTCATACTTAAAATATAATTACATGTACATAAAGAGAAGAGAAGACAATCTAAAAAACTTATTAGAATCTGTACAACTAGAAGCTGCAAGGATTATCACAGGTCTAAGGAAACGTACATCACACCAAACTCTATATAAAGAACTAGGTTGGGAATCCCTGTCTGATCGAAGGATGAACCATAAGCTAATTCAGATGTATAAAATAACTAACAATGTATCACCCACATACCTCCATGACATAATTGATCCTCTTACACATAACCCAGAAATGATAGGTATACTCTAAGAAATGTAAGAATGTTTAACCCACCACTATGTCGTACAGAATCCTATGCTAAAAGCTTCTTCCCAGTAATGTGCAACAAGTTCAATGGACTTGAAAATGATATAGTACATTCCCCTACTCTTAATAAATTTAAGGCCAAGGTGTATAATAAAATATGTTGTAATAATGATATCTCGGATGTATTTAAAAATTGTGAAAGCAGAAAGGATAACATAATCCTATGTCAACTGAGAAATGAGGCGAGTAACCTGAACTATGATCTATTCAAAGATCACTTGAAAGAGTCTCCATCTTGTCTGTGTGGTGATGCTTATGAAACTGCTACACATTATCTTTCACAATGTCCAATGTATACTAATGAGAGACAAACTTTAATAAATGAGATTTTTGAAGTGTGTCCGGTTAATCTTGATACTAAAACACTTCTTAATGGAAGCACTGTGTTAAACAATACTGAAAATAAATCTATACTTGATAGTGTTCTTAAATATATATACAACACAAGAAGACTTGTTTAATTAATCAAAACAATCTATAAATTTTGCTATATATAGTCATAACTGATAAAATACTGTCCTTAAACCATTATGTGATTCTACTGATTGTTATATATACATTGATGTTTAAAGATATTATACACCTAAGGGATTAAGCTTTGTGTGCTGTTTTTACTGATAAAGTAAAACATAAATATGCTAAGTTTGAATGCTTAGTGTTCTGTGGTTTAATCTGGATTCTTCTCGAGTGGATGATATGTGAACGGTAGAGGCCGTTAGAGACTTTTTGTCTGAAACTCATGGGATGAAAGATTTACACATAGAACACTGGCAATACATCTTACACATATACTACATTTTCAAAATCTTCTAGCTGAATTGCCTCATTTTATTTTTTCATATTTTGATGTTGTTGTATCCCTTACTTTTTATCACTCCTACCAATGATATATATATTGATACTAAATGGATCTATACTTCTAACTACTTCATGCAACAGCAGCAGGGTATGAACAGGGGGCACTAATGACTTGCAAAACAAAAAAACAAAAAAACAATTGTAGCAATTTCTCTGTTTAATATATCATTAGGGCATTGCTTTCCTATTAGTAATTAATTATGATTGACTTTTTAATATGAGCATTGTATAGCTAAAAATATCAATTAAATATTTATATGTAATTGAAACATACATGGAATTATCTCCCCTATACCATCTGCTATATATATATATATATGTGTCTATGCTACTTATTATGTATGATTTGCATCAATATTTTCTTACAAACCATTTCATTCATCTTTGTCTTTGTCATGTCAACCTAAGGAGAGAACTTATATAGGCCTAGCCTGCTGTTCAATCCTATTGTTTAATCAATAAAATATGATGAAATGAAAGAGAAGGCTTACATAGGCTGTGCCTGTTGCCCAATCCATTTGACAATACAACATTTTTGTCAATAAAATATTTTAAAATGAAATATTATTAAGACTCCTGGTTGGAGCTGAAAGATGTCTCTCCAATGGTGTCAGGCGAAGCCACACTGTATTCATGATAGAGTTAAACAAGGTTTATGTGCGAGTGTGCCCGAACTGTTTGGGGAGGCCAGAAGACATATATATGGAGTCTAGGCCTATTGTAATTGATTTTTTAGGGGAAGTTACACACCGTTTTCCCTCTGAATCCGGCAACTGAAGATAATATAAAGTATCATACTCAAATAGGAAAAAAGACTTACCTGGCTAGTACAAAGAATACTGTACACGAAGTTACAATCAGTAAACACCAGAACCTTCTTTTCTTTGCCACAGAAGTCATTATTTCTGTTGGGAAACTATTACATCGCCAACATCAGTTCTCTAGTCGTGATAAAATAGGGTCGATACAAACAGGCTGGCTTGTTCGTTCTCCTTTCCATGCATCGATTTGTAAAGATCATGCATATTTGTACAATACCAGTGTTTTTGGAAACCAGGATTTTTTGTTTTCACTGCTCACGTTTCCAAACGTCTGCGATCTGTCCAACAGCCACTCCATCTGCCCTAAATGGAAACGGTTATCTCTTAAATATCGTCATTGTACAGCGGCATATATGTGTATCTTAGGCCGGGGGCGACCTACTAAAACAAGAGGCCCAGATGGCCTGTATTGCTCACCTGGAAATGTTCGCAAAATTGAAGTTGAAATGGTCAGATGTTGCTGGAAGTGTACATGTATTACATGATTACTCAGGGGTTATATTTATATGCAATTAGACAAAATCCTGTCATTTCTACAGGAAAAGGAGAATTTTGAAGAATTTGCTATGTTTCCTCTATTAGAACCCGCCCTCTGCCCCCTTGGTCAAAATACCTTCATCCCAATTGAAGAAGAAGGATATTAAAGCTATTCCTCTATATCACTTATGTGGCCCCACTTCTCTGCCCCAAGGGGGGTCAGCCCAACGGTTTATACAAAATTGGTTTCGCTTCAACCAAGGGTGCTTCATCGAAATTTTGACAAAATGCTGTCATTCCTACAGAAGAAGAATAATTTTGAAGAACTTGCTATGTTTCTCCTATTGGGCCCCGCCCCTCTGTCCCCATGAGGGCCACACCCACTGTTTATACAAATTTAGCCCCATTGGCTAAAGAATGCTCCAGACCAAATTGGGATGAAATTCCTTAATATTTACGGTAGAAGAAGGATTTTAAAGGTTTAATCTCTATTTCCCCTATTGGGCCCCGCCCCTCTGTCCCCAGGAGGGCCACACCCACTGTTTATACAAATTTAGTCCCATTGGCTAAAGAATGCTCCAGACCAAATTTAGTCAAAATCTACTTGGCCGTTCAGGACAAGTGGCGTTTTAAAGGAAAAGTTGACGGACGGACGACGTACGCTGCGGTATGGCATATAAGCTCACCATTGTCCTTCGGACCAGGTGAGCTAAAATAAACTGGATGATCAGCAATGGACTGATAAACACAGCTTTATTTGCAAACGGAGCAATTAACAACGGCGAGAAAATCGGCAGAGCTCCGGCGAGAAAGCACTTGAAAAATCAAAATTGACCGTAGCGTTTCCGATAAAGTACCGGCGTTCCCGTTGTGATACCGTTGTTCTGCCGATGTAAGAGCAGGAGTGCTACCGAATACCATTTTTCTGTCACCTCAGTGTTATCGAGGCGCCGCCGATGTTACACTATCTATCTACTGAGACGCCGCCGGTGTTCTAACGATGTGTCACCGTTGATCGGAGATATAGCGGAGTGATAAAGTTGCGCTGCCGATGTTACGGTAGTACATCCTTAGTACATCGGCGGATCATCAGTATTACTTCGTTGGTATTCGGTAGTACGACGGTATCACATCGGTACCAGTATGGTACACATTGAGGCCACCGGAGAGCCGCCGATCCATTGCGGGGCGTTACCGGTGCTCTACCGACATTAACGTTAACGAAGCCATACCGGAGTACTGCCGATTTACTGTCGTTGTAGTCCCGTTGCTCGCTCCGGCAGCGCTACAGCGGAAATTTTTGAGCATGTTCAAAACATTCTACCGTCGACTGCCGTTGCTACGGCTTGTTCTTGTTTCCCCCACTTTTTAAAATAGCATGGGGGGGGAGAATGTTGTTAGAAGGATTATAGTCTGTTTCTAAGTAGTATGGGCAGTATTTACCTGTGTTTTTACCTGTGTTTACCTGTGTTTTTACCTGTGGTTAACCCTTCTATCTAAGGTGGTGTTTTATCATAT
The DNA here is from genome assembly GCF_002113885.1 of Mizuhopecten yessoensis. Classification (NCBI taxonomy): domain Eukaryota; kingdom Metazoa; phylum Mollusca; class Bivalvia; order Pectinida; family Pectinidae; genus Mizuhopecten; species Mizuhopecten yessoensis. Next base: position 1,566,397 of record NW_018404373.1, read on the forward strand.
TTAATTTAATAATACATTATATAAGGGTTTTTTCAGATTTGTAATGACAAATGTTTCGCCGATGTCCTGACGACGTACTAGAGCTCTTAGCGACGTGATACCGTTGTGCTGCCTTTCTACTACCGATCCACGAAAATCGCCAAATGTGTGCTCCGGTATAGCTCCGGCGACCCAAATCGGCTAGGTGTGACAGGCCCTTTACCGGTCCCTAACAACATTTCACTGTATTCAATATGTATGTACGAGATTGCAAATTAAGAACGCCAGTAAATACGTTCAAATATTTCACATGCATGACATTTAACTGGTAGTCTATATGGACCTGTATACAATATATACTTACAAATCTGAAGTCAATTGTAAACTCCTTGATTAGGGTTCTTTGGTAGTTATGAAGCCTACAAATACAATAGAAATGCTTTTACGTCTACGTAATAGACAATTGTAGGTTTTAATGTATATCATTCTTTAAATGATTCCAAATAAAGAAGTTAGATGGTGGGTTTTTTGTTATTGTTGTCAGGATTGATTTTATTTTTCAAGCCTTTTTTGACATTTGCATTACATTAACATTACATATACATACAATATCTCACACAAACAATTATAACTACTCATGTTTCAGCAAAACGCTCATCATCTTCACCATTGTCAACATCCTCATTATCATCATCATCTGATCATCATCATCATCATCATCATCATCATCTCATCATTATTATCATCATCCTTGTCATGATAATAAAAACAACATCAGAATGACATCATTATCATCAGGGCACTCAATTATCATCATCATTCCTGTCATCATAACACAGATCATCACCATCATCGTCATCAACACCACAAGATAATGATATCATCACCATTATCATCAAATAACAATATTAGAACGACATCATCCTTTTCATTATCACCATAACCACAATAGAATGACTTCACAGTTATCATCATCATACAATGATATCATAATGATAATCGGTCATCATTACGTCAATCATCATCATACAATGACATCATAATGATAATCGGTCATCATCATGTCAATCATCCTCATACAATGATATCATAATACTTATCGGTCATCATCATGTCAATCATCATACAATGATATCATAATGATAATCGGTCATCATCACGTCAATCATCATACAATGATATCATAATGATAATCGGTCATCATCACGTCAATCATCAT
>NW_018404373.1:1567883-1582952 GCF_002113885.1 Mizuhopecten yessoensis
GAGAGAGAGAGAGAGAGAGAGAGAGAGCTTAAAATACTTCCCTTAAGATTATGTTTTCTTATTGACTAATTCTTTCGGTTTTCTCCTCATTATCATCATCATCTGATCATCATCATCATCATCATCATCATCTCATCATTATTATCATCATCCTTGTCNTCTTATATGACGCAAATGAAATGGGTTTCCCCCTAATTTCAAATAAAAGAGTTTCTAAAAAAAGTTGATCATCTATTGAAAATTGAATATCCTCATTTGAAATATCATCTAAACTGTTCTGAGCATATATTGGTACTGCACACTGAGTTTTAACGTCTATTATATGTTTATTTATTAATTTCAGATAATCTAAATCATGAAGTAAAGAGTTATTAAACTTCCATATGCCTTTTCCTTTCTTAAATTCGTTGAATTTTATTGCTATACATGGTATGGAATGATCAGAACGATAGCCTGGATCAATATTTGATTTTTGTATACATGATATAAAGTTTTCAGAAATTAAAAAATAATCTAATCTTGCTTGCTTTATTGAATTTGACCTCCTCCATGTGTATCTTTTACTTTCTGGGTGTTGTTCTCTATAAATATCAACAAGTCCAAGTTCATTTATCATCTCTAAGACTCTTTCTCTTGCCTTAGGGTTGTTAACTTGTCTGTAATTGTTACAATCTAATTCTGGGTTCAAAACTAAATTAAAATCCCCGCAAATAATAAAAGATTCGTTACTGATTTCTAATACAACATCTACATGTTTTATAATAAAAGCTCGGTGTATCCGAGTTGGGTCCATATATGTTAATAAGTGTACATCTTTTTTCAGCTGTAAAAATGTCTACAGCTAGAAAGTTTCTATCTAAGTCTTTCTTCTCTTTGATAACCTTGGCTTCAATATTATTATTGAATAATACTGCTACCCCCTGGAATTAGAGTTAAAAGAGCTAAAGTAACCAGTGTATCCCCATTCTGATCTGATCATAGTTTCTATTTCTGCTGTAAAATGTGTATCCTGTATACAATAAATGTTAAAGTAATGCTTCTAAAGTCTGCAAATACATCTTTACGCTTATTTCTATCCCCCAAGCCCTGACAGTTGGCAGTTAGTATTTTGATCCTTTCCATATATACACAGTATTGCTGACACTGCTTACCTGTCTGATACATGTAGCTTCTCGGCACAACAGGGAGGATAAAGAGAAAGAAGTCATAAGCAGAAAAAAGAGATAGATAATAGTAAAATGTCATGTGAAAATGTGGTCAATTGGTAGCGACCACCAATCAAAGCATACACCGGCGCAAAAAATTACAATACGAGAAGCACCTACCGGAAGTAGGTATAGTGTGAATAGTATGTAAAAACAATTTAGGTCTCATTTTCCGGAAAAGAAAAAATACCAATAAATCTGAACAAGTTGCCCTCATTTAGATACTTAATATTAAATTGTACTTCATACAATATAGTAACAGAGTACTGAGAATATGTCACCTGTATTATAACAGGCGTTTTTACCTATAGAAGCTGCAAAAATCTGCCAGAGGTATAGGTGGAATAATAATTTTAAAAATCATACTGAGTATACATGTATATTATAAGCAAACTTAATGCCATCTATCTCAGAGATAACAAACATCATTGCTGTTTGACTCATGAAAAGATATCATTTCAAAATATTTTATTTAAATCAATTGATTCAATAGGAATTGGGCAACAGGCTATGCCTATACAAGCCCTCTCCCTTGGGTTACATACATTTCAAATAACATAATTATAATTTAGACATTAACATATTAGCACTGGCTTGGAACATTAAATAGTACTTAATACTTAATAGTCTCTATAAAAGGATATCAATAAGAACAGATACAAAGATTCGGTAATCTGATGTTTATAATATATATATATAGAGAGAGAGAGAGGGGGGGGGGGGGGAGAGAATTGACCATTACATTTACCAGTGATAAACAATAACAAAGTCTCGAGGCATATACTGTAATATAAGTAATATGTAACTGTGTTTAATGCTACCATATTCAGTGACAATAACTTTTTCAATAAATCATACAATAATATATGTATACGTAAGTATACTTAATAACGGTTGACTAATCTATGCATAGAATACAGTAGCACTCCTTAAAGGAAAGAAATATAGACACCAAGTAGGCACACATTCACTCGCGAAAATATCACATCAAGAATATGTACAGAATTAAGAAGACGCGTCTATCATATCTTTACCCGGTCGATAAGGCATAAAGCCAACGTCACGATCGACCTGGTTAGCTAAAGTTAGCGTCATTCTCAGGATACTGTTTTGTGAGCTTCGTGTCGTGAAAGTCTTCTTCTTTTCCCGTTCTTTAGCTCCACAAAAAGTTTTCCGTCAACACTATAAGAATTTTGGACACAGTCCAGCCGGACAGCTTCGCTAAGTCTCTGTTGGTTTGTCTTTGTCAAGTCCTCTGATACTGTCATACCCGATCCTTTCAGAATCCTCCTGGCCCTGATGATCTCGTGTTTCTTCCTACGGTGGGTGAGTTTAACAATCACAGCTCTCCTCCTTGTGTTGTCGAACCTCCCCAGCCTATGGGCGATGTCGATGTCCTCTGGTCGTAAGGGCACTTTCAGCTGATTGTTAGCAAAGTCAACCACTTTCTTCACACAGTCCTCAACGGATTCTTTAATTGACGGGTCATGGAGACCGGCTATTCTGATCGAATTCTTCCGACCGTGCTGTTCAAGGTCATTTTATTTGATTTCAAAGTCGTTTACGATACCTTCTGAATCGGATTCTCTCTGTTCCAGTCCACTGATCCTCTCCTTTAGATCTTCGTTTTCTGTCTCTATTGTATTAATCCTCCATTTGAGGGTGTTCACAAGGTCCTCGTTTTCCCTATGAATTTCTGTTTGTAGTTCCTCTTTCATCTTCATAATGACCGTGTCCATGTATTCCTTTGTGACAGAGTTCTCCATCTTTATCGATAGTTCCTCCAGTCTGTCAGAAACACTAACAGTCACAGACTTCTTAGGAAGACCCATGCTGACAGGTGACGAATGTACAACAGTCTAAGTTACACAGATCTATATAGCAAAATAGGGATCAGAATACCGCCGTGAGTGGTGGTCACCACCTGTAGTGCTAGTCCATTGTCATATCAAAGCACGCTCTAAAAGTAACTTTTCCTAATACCGATGACACCTCGTAAGGCAGGTACGGAGTGGGAGTACCTTCTTATGCATCCATACTAAAAATTAGCTGGAATTATTTTCAAGAAACGACAAAATAGACGAAATTTGTCGGAGCATTGTTTTGCCGTCCACCACAGGTATGCATGACCGGAAATATATTATATAAGTTATTATTTTAATATTTTAGTGATCTTTAATTGAGTTAACCAGTGAACACTCTTACACCCTGAACACTGAAACAGACTATAACGCGGACAATATACATGGAACCGAAAGTAGGACACGCACTCACACACTTTGCTTACCAGACTATCCGGTGTTCCCTTCTATTAGACATTTCGAATTTCTCATTTTGAGGCAGACCTAGCACGGAGCCAGAGACGGACACTGAGAGTAGTTAATTCAGGGAACATCTCAAAATATTTTTTCATTTCATCTGTATTAAGGATTGATGTCTCCCTGCTTGCGACAAAACAATAGAGAATTATCTGTTTGTGTTCCTTACCTACAGTTTCATTCGGTGTCAGAATTATACAACAGAGGCCCCGGGTGAGATCCTTAGTGGAGACATTGAAATATCAATTACCACGGTTACATACTTGCCGCAGCGAGCCACGAAAATAGACTATAACGACTGTGGTCACCGGTCACATACTATTGTATAATGTGTTTCCTTATGATGTTACCTATTCGCTTACATGTAGTCACGCGCATGGGCGTGTACACACTCTGACATACCCTACAGGGCGTTTCTAGGATATTTGAAAGAGGGGGCGTAGAATCCAATCTTTGGACGTTTTCTTTGCTAAAAAACATAAAATAATTGTGAAATGCACTAATGTAACGGTTCCTGACTTGGAGCATGTCTATTTTATATTACGATAGTTTTTGTTTTGTTGGGTTTTTTTTAAAAGGGGGGGGGGGGGCGTACGCCCATTACACCCTCACCTGGACCCGCCCCTGCCCTATACGCTACGTTCCATATCAAATTACTTTTGAGATGACCCCTGTATTTGCTTGTCTAGGTCTCTGTCTCCTTGCTCTGATGGGGCTGACGGCGGCAAAGTACCTCACTTCCGGTCCAGAATTGGTGATGCTTCACAATAAGTGTTAGGTTAAGGCATTATTAGGCATAAGAGTCGTCTCACAAAAACTAGACAGTTAATATATATAGGATAGACGGCTCTTTATCTAATCTATCCCCCTCTTCTACTCTTTACTCCACACTTTATCCCTTCTACTCTTTTTCCTTTCTGTTCTTCGTCTGCTGGATAACCGATACATCCGGTAGTGAAGCGGATGTAAAACCTATCAATCAATCAATCAATCAATCCGTGCTAGGTCTACCCCGAAATGAGAAAGGTCTATTACTCCAATCTCTGCGAGGAGGTGTAGGAGTCTTATCTAGAGGTATACTAGATCTATAAGGGATGTGTCGCCCTCGCGAGCCAGACACATACTGACTCACATATCGGGGTGATCAGCTTAACAGGAAGTTAGTAAGGAAGAACAGGCGGGAAATTGAAGCATGCAATATGTGTTTCCGGTCCATCAAATTACTGTCGAAAGTCCAGGTCAGTGTCAGACATTTACATAACAACACAGGACAATGTCAAGGTCACTTGTCTTTACAACAGTACGTAGGTAGGTTACGTGCATATACATGCATATATATGTACAAAGTACACTGGGTTACATAAACATCTAGTTTTGTAAATGTAGTGTTTTATAATAATGTAAATTTCATTATCAATGTTACTATACTCATTTTCATGTGACCATGTTCCAAAAATAAATGATTCTTTGTTGACTGTAAATAGAATTAAATGCATTTCTAAAAGGATTTCCAGACTGTGTAGAAAATTTCGAACTTCTTGACATTCCCACAGTATATGAACAATTGTTTCTCTCTCTGAGTTGCAGTGTACACAAAGGGCTTGTAACTAGGTTTGCCTAAAATAAATATGGATTTGTTGTCAGAATATTATGAAGAATTCTATATTTGTTATTTTAAAAGGTAAAGAAAAAATATTCTCCCAAGCAGATTCATCAAAATCAAAATGTTCTGTCCATTTTTTCCTACCTGTTGGAATTTCTTTATTCTTTGATATAATTTTATACAGTGTTTTTGATAAATAATTCCATGTTTAGCGAAATAAAAGGGAGAAGAAGTTCTGTATTCTGAATCCTGTGTATTTCAATATAAGTTCTTATACATCGTAGTATTAATAATACCTTGAAATTTAAGAAAATCTGTAAATATATTATATTTCCTTGTGAATTCCTGATAAGAGAAGAAAGTGAGAGAGCTTACATCTTTAAACAATAAACATGTCATTTACTACTCTTACACCTTTAGAATACCAGTCTTTAATAATATTAAGATCTGTGTTGAAAAGACCATTGAATATAACTTGCCACTTGCTAGAACTTTGAAAAGATCTTCTGAGCCATCCTAATTTTAGAGCATCTATAAAATATTGAGTGTTAAACATTTTTAACTATAAAGATATATGGTGCAATCGGGTCACCTTGTCGGCAGCCGCGCTTGACCTTGAAGAATGTTGATATATTACCACCCTGATTTATATCCGAATTTACATTACAGTGAAACGTTTTTACCCATTTCCTAATACTATCCTCAAACCCATAAATAGTAAGCGGTTTATATATAAATTTCCATGAAACAGAATCAAATGCCTTTTCAAAATCCATCATACTTCTGTAAAATTCATCACATCATAAATAAGTGTTTTCTCCTATATACCGCCCTGCTAAAAATCCTGTTTGATCTTTATCTATGAGTTTCCCTAAAACTGTTTTTGTCCTATTTGCTATTACATCTGAAGCTATTTTATAAACATTATTCAAAAGAGGTAAAGGCCGCCAATTTTTAATAAAATGTCGAGATTACCCCTTTTGGTATGTTCATTTCTGTCATAACCTTAATTCAGTGATCTAACTACGAAAGTACCTAATTGTCTTCAAAAACATTTAAAGGAGTCTGTGGTAAATCCATCAGAGCTGGGACTTTTGTTATTTTTCATGTTACTCATAGTTTTCTCTGCTTATTCTATTGTAATAAAAACCTTCTTTTTTATTCGAAATCATCCTATTTTGTAACATTGCAATGACTAAGGAAGTCTGTTAGATTAATATCTGTTAATCTATCAGAATCATCATAAAAAAAATCGTAAAATCCTTTAGTCTCTTTCAAAATTTCATCCTGATCAGTAATAAATTCATTATTTTCCTTTTGTAGTTTTGGAATTATTTTAGAGGTATACTGTCTATTTTCTAAACTAAATAAGTAGATTGCAGGTTTCTCCCCTTCCTCTACCCATCTGGCTCTAGATATAATTATGCTCCCCTTTATTTTGTGTAACCTAATTGCTTCAAGTTCTCTTTTCATGTCAGTCAAATCTTCTAAGTTAATATTGCCACTATCTTTCAATTCCTGTATAGGTTTTTTTCAGATTATCTTCTCTAATATTTCGCTGGTTTTTTATATAGGTTGAGTAAGATATTGTTTTCCCCCTTATTTCAATCAAAAAAAACTAAAAAAAAACTAATCATCAATTGAGTGAGAATGTTATCTGAATTATATACAGGAACACAATAAACCAACATACGTTCTACACCACAGCAAGTAAACAGGCAAACCGGTAGTGTATTAGTAATATTTAGACTCTATAGCTGGACTCAACCTAAGTAAAAAAGTAATTACTGAAAGATAATAACCGTTGATTTTTGTTAATCACTACAAAATAACATTTTATAAAACGCATTTTTTTTAAATGTGACATTGCTACTATGCGAGAAAGAAAAGTAGTCGATATATATAATGAGATCATATACAGTAGACTACTAGGTCTAGGCTTATCTACCTCACCTGGGACACATTTGCGTATTCGGTTGAAACGGTTGAACCGGTTGTTACGGCACGATTTCTCACCCCAACACGATTTCTCACCCACAATTCGTGCCGGGTGAGAAAACGTGTCACCTATGCCCATATGTTTTACTCGATTTCTCACTCGGGTGAGAAAGCGTGCAGGGTTGGGAAATCGTGTTGCGAACGCAGCACTTTTAGCAAGATGTCTCAACCGGGCGAGGAATCGTGTCTGGGTGAGAAATCGTGCTGTAACAACCGGTTGAACCTGTAGTTTTTAAGATACTGTGACAAACACCATTGTCAACAATAATTTGTTAAGGGGCTCCGCAGTGAGCTCATGCCATTAAAATAAGTAAACCCAAATTAATGGGAAATAGGACAAGGACACAGTCAAATACATTTTAAAACTGTACTCCACAAATTAAAGATAAACATTTACAAGTATACAGGTACATGTACCTGTATAAGACAGTACTATTCTATGCCATATAAAACAGAGTGTCAAAATCACGCCCGTACGCTTCAAAACCCAAGCTCTGTCTGACCAAACAAAGGAACACAGCTCACCAAGAAAACTGTCACATCGCATTGGCCACTTGACTCACACTCTCTAACACACGGCACAATGTACTGCACTACGCAATCCATGACAATTCGGCAATATTAGATAAGACCTTTCTTCCAACACACTCTATGAATAGAACAGGTATCCGGACCGGCTGTACATGTACGTGAGGTGGCTAAAAGTAGATCACCCCACCTGGACAACAGTACAAGTGCATGCATACAAGTAAACAAGCCATTCACTCATAGATACAAATAAGATTAAAGCGTAACTTCGTGACAATGCCCCCTGCTGAGATAGAAATGTGTCCTCAAATAAAGTACACTTTAAAAAGAAGTTGAATTTAGTAGCATAATATCACAATATGGAAACTATATATTAAATCAGTAATAAAGTCTTATTTTCCTGAAAAAGAAATCCTGAAATAGAAAAGAAAGTCACCTTCCACTTTGTCTGTTCGCAGTCCATTTGTGTATCTTCAATCCTTTGAAACCACAGATCACAGCAGAAAATCCAAATGTCCACAATACCATCGTCTTGAATTGCTCTCATCTGTCGTTCAAGTCCTTTCCATCCGCGTCCAGAGAATGTACACAGGAAAACCGATCCAGGGCAACGGCAATCCTTGGTGGACGTTTCCTGCGAGCACAAACCTCGCAAGCCCTGCATCACTGCTCAACGTCTTTTCTTAGTCGTCCACACCAGTAATATCTGGTCCTAACTTTGCCTGGTGTCTTGGCAATACCCAGATGGCCTGAAGTCTCCGAGTTGTGGAGCTCTCCGAGAACAACTTTGCGTAAGGCCTCTGGCAGCACTATCTGTCACTGTGCGGAGAGATCATCGTCACTTTCGAATCGTCTATAGAGAACACCGTATCTGAGAAACAAAACGTCCGAGCGAGACCAGTAATGTTTCACACCTGGGGTTTGATCAGTAATGTCGTCCCATGAAGGTCTTTGTCCACTCTCTTTCCAACCTACAACTACACTTATAATCTTGTCTTTCCCCTGCAACTGTTTCGATCTATCTACTGACATCACTCTATCAGCCTGTTCCGCATGCTCGTCAGTATGATCGGAAAGATTCTCAGTCGATCTATCGGGAGGTGTGACATGACTCAATGCTGCAACGTCATAGACACCATGAACTGCGTACTTTGCATCAGCGTTTTCGCAATATGAACATGATGTCGTCGCGCAAGGCCTCCTGGAGAGAGCATCAGCATGCATGACTCTTCCCCCTCCGATGGTCGATCGAGAAGATTTCACAAGTGCTAGCACCTCTCGTCTGGTCACAGTACGATCTTTCGGGTCTGCTCAGGTCACGCCGAGCCCTTGGTTTACATACTTCCAAGAAGGCGGTGGCTTAGGGTCAATCGCGAGAGTATGCTTTTCCGGGTAATATATATACTCGTTATGTATACTTTTACGAGTATACTACTTTGCGATTCCTGACACTTTGGCGCTTGATATCCGCGCTGATATGAGTGTCCCCTCGTTGGGCTTCGAGGCAGGCGGGGACACAGACAGTGAACTAATTAATAAACATACATGGGTAATGAAAAAAACACAGAAAAACACCCTACAACTACCACATTCCCACAATTCATCATCATATCGTCAACCACTAGTGTAAAAACTGCAGCAACATTGTCTCCTCTTCTGTTGAGGAAGGGTATAAAAGGAATAGCTGGGGACGTAAAGTCCGTCAAACCTTTGGGATCTGGCGATCTCCTAATCGAAGTTTTTTGGAGGTATCAGTGTTATAGTGAAAGCACATCTATCACTAAACAGCAGCAAGGGGGTAATCAGATGCCCCGCCCTGCGCAATGACGCTGATACCGCCATACTGGAGTACTTCCAGGAGGAGGAGATCCCAGTCTCTGAGGTGCGACGGATTTTGTCCAAGAAGAACAACAAGTTGGTTCCAACAGACACGTTTGTACTGACCATTGCTACCCCATCACTACCTTCGGCCGTAGTGATTGGTTACCAAAGGTGCAGTGTCTCCGTCTACATCCCTAATCCATTAAGATGCCGTAACTGCCAGAAGTACGGACATCATGAAAAAAGATGTAGGCGGAAGACCGTTTGCCAGTACTGTGGTCGTGAAGGTCATGAGGACCAAAGCGACTGTGATATTGCCAACCTGCGTTGTGTTAATTGTGAGGGAAAGCATGCTGCTTCGTCTCGAGACTGTCTTGCCTGGAATCGCGAGAGAGAGATATTGCGGGTCAAATATACCCGAAATGTCTCCTTTCCTGAGGCTAGAAGGATAGTGGAGAGCACGGACGTGGCTGCTCCCTCATATGCACAAGTGACGAAAGTCCGGTCGCCGGTTGACAATGTCGCAGTCAAGGATGCTTCGGTTCAAGTATCTGCAGACATACCTGCCTGGGGCTCACAAGTCCAAGACATGTCTGGCCAACAGAACTTGAAAATCCTCACGGGAGACCCATCCCGTTTCACGACTATACGAAAACCAACCAAAAACAACAAACAGTCAAAAGAAGCATCACCATCAAAACCAGCATCTTCATCAAAACCAGCATCTTCATCAAAACCTGCACCACTCACATCTGTTGCACCACCATCAAAATCAGCACCACCATCAAAAACACCTTCCTCTTCGGGAGAAAACCCTCCACAGGTTGGCCCATCTAGGGCACATGTGCGTTCGCAGCGATCTCGCTCACTCACATCTGTTCCTCGATCCCAAATGAGGCCACAGGCAACATCACCAACCTACAGACCTAGAAGAAGAAAAAATAGCGAGGGCAAATCTGATGGACCCGATCTGAATGTCACCTTTGGCAAAGGATCAGAGGACCCGACAAACCGGTTCAATGTCCTACTAGGTTTCGATGATGAGATGGAGACGAATGCCTCAGCGCTTCGTGCTTCGACTCCATCGAAATCCAGGCAAAATAGCGAAAAATAAATAATACAATTATCCAATGGAACATCCGCGGATTAAAGGCAAATATAGAAGAATTTCAGAATCTATCAAAAGAATTTAGACCCGCCATTTTTTGTCTACAAGGAATCATGCTCAAAAACCCAATCACGCTTAGAAATTTCTCACTCTACACTTATATTCCAACTATAGTTAGCAGAGCAGCAGGTTGCGCAGCGGTAGCTGTCCATAAAAATATTCCTCACAGAATGATCAAGTTAAACACAAATTTACAGGCTGTTGCTGTCTGTGCAACATTACACAGACAAATAACCGTCTGTTCAATTTATCTCCCTCCGAGTATTGTTTTCACTTGTGAGCAACTCAATAATCTCGTCTCCCAGCTCCCAACACCATTCATAATCCTCGGTGATTTTAATGGTCATAATAGCCTGTGGGGCTCTCCCAACACAGACGAGAGAGGAAGACGTATTGAGGAATTTATAGATAAAAACAACTTGTGCCTTTTTAACAACAATACCCCTACTTATTTACACCCTGCTACAGGCTCTCGTACCCACATTGATCTATCATTATGCCATCCATCCATTTTACTTGACTATGACTGGAGGGTAAATGATGATCTTTGTGGGAGTGACCACTTCCCAATTTTTCTTAAGAATATTGGGACTCCTCTTGATGATCCTCTACCTCGATGGAATATGCACAAAGCAGATTGGGCCCAATTCCAACACATGTGCATTGAAAAACTAACCATAGACAATTTTACTAACCTCGACGACCCTATCAAAACTTTTACTGAAACACTCACTTCTATTGCCCAAAAGACAATTCCAAAATCCGCTCCAAAACCTACGAAGTTCCTTTTATCTGAAGAATCTTTTAAAACACGCAGTAATCGGGCAGCTGCTCTAAGACGCTACTTCAATTGCCCAACTGCTTCAAACTACAGTGAATTTAAAATTTGGCGGGCAAAGGCTCGGCGATCAATTAAAATTGACAAAAGAAACAGCTGGAGAGAATATGTATCCAAGATATCATCAAACACGTCCTCAAAAAAAGTATGGGATATGATTCGGAAAATAAGTGGGAAAAAGAAAAAGGCAACATCCTCCTACCTCATTAATAAAAACTTATTATTTTCGTCTATGACTGAAATTGCTGATGCATTTGCAAAAAACATAGCTAAAAACTCATCCCCTTTAAACCACTAACCGAAAATTCCAGTCTTTAAAAAAAAGAGAGAGAAAAGAAACGGCTCAATTTCAAATCATCAAACAAAGAAAGTTATAATGAACAATTTACCCTACCAGAACTTGTTGATTCGCTTAGAAAATCACAGGACACTGCTTCAGGTCCTGATGATATTCCATATCAATTTCTAAAGCACTTACCGGACTCGTCACTAACATGCCTTCTTTACATATTCAACCAAGGTTACGCTTCCGGAAAGATTCCCGATTCGTGAAAGAACTCCACAATTATTCCTATCCCAAAACTGGGAAAGGATGTTACTGGCCCAAACAACTATCGTCCTATCTCTCTGACTAGTTGTGTATGTAAAGCTTTAGAACGAATGATAAACACTAGACTGGTTTGGTTTCTTGAGGCCAACGATATAATATCCCCTCTTCAAAGTGGTTTTAGAAATAGAAGAGGGACAAATGACCATCTCATCAGATTAGAGACGTTCATTCGAGAGGCTTTCGCCAAGAAGGAACACCTTGTCGCCGTGTTCTTTGATCTTGAGAAAGCCTATGATACTACATGGCAGTATGGCATCATGAAAGATCTTCACGACCTTGGCGTACGTGGAAACCTTCCCAATTTTATATCTAATTACTTATCAGATAGACACTTCAAAGTCCGTGTTGGTTCAACTTTTTCTGAAACGTCTAAACAGGAAATGGGAGTCCCACAGGGTGGAATCTTATCAGTCACACTGTTTGGTCTTAAAATCAATGATATAGTCAAATGTCTTGGTCAATCAACAGAAGGGTCGGTATTTGTGGATGACTTCTTGATCTGTTACAGATCTAAGAACATGCACACGATAGAACGACAACTTCAACAGAGTTTAAACAAACTACAAAATTGGGCAGACGAAAACGGCTTCAAATTCTCTAAATCCAAAACTATGTGCATGCATTTCTGTCAAAAACGCCGACTAACGTGTTTGAGAAACAAAATGAACTCATTTCCTGTCTAATTGGGGATTCTCAGATAGATCTGAGGTCAGTGTTTAATGAAGTTCTTGAAACCAGTTTGTTAAGGGCCTCGCGCAGTGGGCTCATGCCATTAAAATAAGTAAACCCAAATTAATGGGAAATAGGACGAGGACACAGTCAAATACACTGTACTCCACAAATTAAAGATAAACATTTACAAGTATACAGGTACATGTACCTGTATAAGACAGTACTATTCTATGCCATATAAAACAGAGTGTCAAAAACACGTCCGTACGCTTCAAAACCCAAGCTCTGTCTGACCAAACAAAGGAACACTGCTCACCAAGAAAACTGTCACATCGCATTGGCCACTTGACTCACACTCTCTAACACACGGCACAATGTACTGCACTTCGCAATCCATGACAATTCGGCAATATTAGATAAGACCTTTCGTCCAACACACTCTATGAATAGACATTTTTCATTTTGAGGCAGACCTACCACGGAGCCAGAGACGGACACTGAAAGTAGTAAAATCAGGGAACATCTCAAAATTATTTTTCATTTCATCTGTATTAAGGATTTCTGTCCGCTGCTTGCGGCAAAACACTAGAGAACGATCTTTTAGTGTTCCTTGCCTGCAGTAACATCCCCTGATTTTCATTACATGTACAACTGATAAACTTCTCTTGGCTGATCTCACCTTACTGGGTTTTTTTCAGGAAAGATGTTTTTTAAATTACGGTTTATACTGCATGAAAACAAAGACTCGGTGCAAGCTAGAGATGAACGCAGTAGTATAGAAATCCGAAAATTCACTCCCCTGAAATGATCCCTAGAACAGTCTTCTAAGAATATCATAAAAAGATATTTACGCTACGTTTCATATACAATTATTTTTGAAATTACCACTGCATTTGCTTGTCTGGGTCTCTCTCTCCACGCTCCGTGCTAGGTCTACCCCAAAATGAGAAAGGTCAAACCGGTCGTTCCACTGTTGTTCGTTTATTAAATAAGGTCGGAACTAGCAATCTGATGCTGCTTTCAGGCGAGCCTTGACAAAGCTTTGCATAAACATTTGCAGGTCCGCCAGGATTTATACCCGAAATTGTTACATTTATAAACGGTCAAACCGGTTGTTCCGCATAAACGAACAGTCCCCATGTACACGGACCGGCTGTACAGGTAAGGTGGCTAAAAACAGATCGACGCACCTGGACAACAGTACAAGTGCATGCATACAAGTAAACAAGCCATTCCCTCATCTTAGGTAAGACATCAATGGAAAGCCTGTGGCTTGTAATGATGTTATTTATCTGCTTAAAGTGTAACTTCGTGACAATACGTTATATCATTCAGTGGACGGATGAAAGTCGGGCATAATATTCTTGATACATTGTTTTTTATTCTCTGAAACTGTGCATGTTTAGCTCTGCTTAGAGAACGGTCCAACTGCGTTCGTTTATGGTGGAATATTTCTGCACCACAGTGCACACGTTCCGTTTCAACCGGGATACGCGAATGTAGCACAGTACACTAAAACCAGTGAAACGTAACTTTCACCTACCTGTGTTCTACTTGGAATCGGAATCACACGGCATACATCCCATATACAGAAAAAGTTCAGAACCAACACGAAGTTATCGGTAACCGGGGAAACTTCCCGGAGAAGTCTACTACCGATAATCACAGTTATTAGAAATAACCCTTTCCTGCTCGTCTGAAGTTATCATTTGTGTAAAGGGGTATCATATCCAAGTCTACGCTTTCTGTCGTCCTTGAGAATAATAAACAGTTTTCCATCAACACCGTGTTTGAACGCCTCAGTCTGGGCTGCTTTATAAGCATACTATTCCCGGTAGGACTTCCCCTTTTCTGTTAAATTTCCCCTTGGTCCGCTGAAACTCCCCCTTTCCGCTGAAACTTCGCCTTTCTGCTGAAACTTCCCCTTTCCGCTGAAACTTCCCCTTTTCGCTGAAACTTCCCCCCAGGCACAACGGTCACCTTTACCTGTACACCGATCGACTGACCGACCATGCCTGACAGCTGTAGCGACAGTGAGCGCCTGTCAGTCTATTAATAGATCTGGTGAGAAAGACCGGTTTACCTGTGACGATACCTTACCGTTGTTCAAGCCAGTCAGTTAAAAACAATGCTCCGAATTTTGTGTATTTATAATGACATATCAGACATCGATGTGTTTCGATGATTACTATGTATATATTATATCTAAGTGCGATTAACCAACATTGAAAAGCGTTTGTACTCATGAAGTTTATTGTTTGCGATTCTTGTGTAAACAGCTGAGTACGGAATGTTTTGCTGTGACTAT